>NW_023416314.1:14023108-14084567 GCF_014108235.1 Myotis myotis | reverse complement strand
ACCTACCCTCCGACTGGCCTGCTTGCCCCCAATTGTCCTCCCCCACCAGCCTGCTCGCCCCCAAATGCCCTCCCCCACCAGCCTGCTTGCCACCAAATGCCCTCCCCTGCTGGCCTGATTGCCCCTAACTGCCTCTGTCTCGGCCCCGCCACCATGAATTTGTCTGGAAGTTTGTCCGGAAGGTCTCCTGGAAGGTCTCCTGGTCTAATTAGCATATTACCCTTTTATTAGTATGGATTGCGCATCTGTAAGTACCAGACACTAGCCTCACTACTCTATCAATTCCCCCTGCACAACAGAATTTGGGGGTAGTCATCATCATCATCCCTACCTTACAAATTTATTTTAAAGCCTCAAGTTTATCGTAGATCACACAGTAAATATGTGCTATAATTAGGTTTCAAATCCCATGGGTTGCTTGTCTCCAACACCCATTGTTTTCCTGCCGTGAAGGCAGAGGACATACAGCTTGAAAGAAACCAAAATGAAATATGGCCAGAATGGACTGGGATGGAGAAAGCCTCATGGGGGGGAAGAAGGAAGTAAATACAGGAAGTAGAATGAAGTATGGAGATGCATTAAAAGAAAGACAAGCAAGTGGAGAATGAGTTTGACAATAATATTTCCATATTTGGGGAAAAGAGTTTGTATTGGACAGTAATGGGGAGAGAGTAGTGAGATAGAAGAGACCAGGTGACAGAGACCTTGAAGCAAAGAAATCTGAGTTTAAAGTGGCCATTGGTTCATTGAAACAAGACCGTCTCCTTAAAGCAAGTGTTTGAGGTAAAATGGTTTTTAGATGTTGGATAAAGAGAACAACAGAGATTTAGAGATACCAAAAAATACGTTGACTAATTCCTCCAGCAGTCCATCCGGCCAGATCCCCAGAGCCGTCCCCTCATCCACCCTCGCCTCTGGCAGAGAGAGATCGCTGGTATGTGTAAAGTGCCTTTTTCCCCTTTGCTTCCCCATAGGATATTCTTTTTTTCCTTAATCAAAACGGACCCCTCACAAATGGCATCTTCAGACAGTGCGCCAATGTGAAATTGTGCAAAGAGCTGAAGGAGAAACTGGACGCGGGAGCAGACGTGCCCCTGGACACTGAATCCATTTTCGTGATAGCGTCTGTTCTGAAGGTAGGAGTTCTCCCTCCCTCCATCACCCCACAGTGCACCTCTGGAGGAACAACTGGTTCCTTTCATTTTGACCTCATTCCCTTCTGCAAAGAGCCATAATAGATTAGAACCTAAAAGGTGTTAAAAAAAAAAGAATACTTCACAAAGTCAAGATTGTCCTTTAGAAGCCACGGCCCATGAATGGCTTGGCATGTCATGTCAGACGTACTTTTTAAGTTTTTCTATCCCACACCACTCTTCTCATCATGACTTCTGCTACCTCGTGCAAATAATTATATGTAAATTAAGTTAAATTTAAAATAATCAAAGCACATAGAGCACATTTACCAAAACAAACATCCTAGCTATGATGACTTCCTCACAATCTCACTACCTTCCTAAAAAATGCAATTCTCTCAAAAATATATTTATTAAACTTTGAAAATGAAGCTTACTATCCCAAACAAGCATCTGCCTAACAACTGACACAAACATTGCTTTCTGAGGCCCCTGAAACTTCCATTCATTGATGCAGTCATAGAACCTTCCTTGTCCCTAATGCCTTTTAAAGTGACAGTGGGGCAAGGAGTGGCTCTGGACTCGGCCTCCTTTTATAAAAACCTTTCCTGACATTTTTACGGTTCTCACCCCCACCCCATGGTTACTTAAGTCACATCCACATTTGGCTTAGAGCACTTCTAAAATGTTTTCCTCCCACATTCTTGAAAATACCTCACATTTTTGGAAAATGTAGAGTCAAAACCAGCTTTTAGCAGAGCTTTTGACCTTAGGGGTAGCTTCTGCAGACGTGCCTCAGGCTTCCGTCTCCCAGTTGGGTGGGAAGCACCAGGCCAGGGCAGAGACAAGGCCCAGCCGCATTCTGGGGCAGGAGCATGAAAACCAAGTTAAGGAAAACATGGTGAAGAAGACTCTCGCACAACCTACTCCTACCCTGTGGGGTGGGGAACTGCTTACAGAATCCTACTTCATGAATTAATGCACCGTCAGATGATTCTTGGTAAATGGGCCATGTCTGCTCTTAACCCTGCTGTAGGCTGTGCAGTAAAGAACACTCCGAAGAACTGAGGAGCTGGAGCCAGGCTCATCCAATCTGTATTGCACAGGGTGCAATTACTATGATTACACTTCAGCCCTGGAATACAATAAATATATGCATGGTGTGTGCAGTCAGATATATGTCAGGGAGATATATACTAGTATACACACACAATTACTTTTTCTTTTTTACTCATTTAATTGGGCTTTCTCCCATCTCTAAATTTAAGAAGCTAAAGCCTTTGTTTTAGGACATTTTCTCTACCGTGCTATTCTTCACAGCACACACTTCTTAAGATTTTGTGCTAAATTATTGAGGCTATTACAAGAGTTTGACTACATTCCAAATTGGAGAAGTATTACTTGTACAAAAATAAGCAAAGGACAAAATTAATCCAAATGATTGAAAAGTCTGGTTAAATAGGTTACAAGTAGTTGACATTCTATAATCATATTACTGCATTTTACTCTCATTTCTTCTAAGTGGCTGCAGGAAAGGACATACTTTTTGCCAAAAGTTAAAGTTTTTGAGCTTTTGTTTTGTTTCTTGTTTTTAAGTCTATTTGGAAGTGCTACTTTAGGTTTCCTTTAATGTTTTACTTCTGCTGGTTCTGTTTAAGTATAAGCTCAACTCTTCAAACTATAATTGAAAGAAAATTGCTTGAGATGCTGTAACTTTGATCCAACAGACCTTTGAGGGAAAGTTCATTTTTAGCCCTGCAGGAATCTCATCTCCGATGAGCCTGGTAGTCCTGCTGGTGACCAGGGCTCTGGCTGGGGAGGGCAGGAGACTCAGCTGAGTGCTGGGAGGCGGTGATTGTAATTCAGGACCAGCTCTCATAACCTTTCTCAGCTGCGATGGCGGTTGTATTTCATAACTTGTTATTCCAGCTGTGGAGAGTTCATTGAGATGTTACGACCTATTATCTTTCAAGTGTAGGTTTAAGATTTAATGATGCTTTTCTTCAAGACAGATCATAAGCATGTGTTCCACTGAGATTTAAAAAGAGTGCTATTGTCATGTCCCACTTAGAAATAACAGATTTTGCCTCTTTGAATCTGACTTAAAGTAGGTGCAGCAACTAAAATTAGCTTGGAATTATGAAAATTCAATACCTTTACCCAAAAAGAGGTAACTTTTGTCAAGACACATCTGAGTCACAAGTGTCCAGGTACATTTCTACTGGAAGATGTAATAGAACAGAGAAACATAGTATGATAGAATAGGAAGAATCAGTCCTCTTCCTGCTTATTCGCCACTCTTTTAAAAAATTGTATTGTGATAGGAGACATGACTACAAAGAGGTTTTTAAAGTTACCTTGGAATCTCAATTATACTTAGTTGGCCTTCCCTTGTCCCTCACTAATATTTGTCCGTATGCAAATAGCAACAGCTCAGTAATAACCACCACTCTGTATGGGGCTGTGCTTGGCATTGAAGTGTACAAGTAGAGAGTGAGGGTCCGCCCCTGCCCTGGAGGACTCATGAGCTGCTGGGGGAGAGACACACATAATCAGCTAACTATAACAGTGAGGTGTCACAGCCTTCATATCAGTAATATAAGCATGATATATAAGTAACAAGTTGTGTTGTCTTTTGTAAAGTTGCTAATTTGGTTTCCCAGCAATATTTAAATTGCTCAATTGCATCTTTCACCTCTTTCCATGAACTTGCAGAATGATAGCCAACCGTGGGTACAGTGCTTAGACGTGAAACTGAGTTTTCTCTGCCTAAAGTTTACTGAGGTAGATATCAGACTTTGCAAGCTTAGCTTTGTGAATGCCATGCCAAAAGCAACAGAGAGAATTGGCTTAAGACAGAAATGAACATAGGACCAGAACCAAATTTAGTTTATTTTTAAGCTCTTTCTAAAAAAAGGCCAAACAACAAACATCCTTGGCCATAAGTATATGCATTATGATCTGGTCTCACCACACCAGCCCCACCAATGGTTCAGCAGAACAGAGTCTGGAAGGCCAGAGTGGAGAATGTGCTGGGCACATGTTAATCAGTGTACACCACGCACGGGGTGCCTCGCCAGGCTCCCAGAGCCCAGTCACTGCCTGGAATGCTGTTTCTCCCCAAGTACTGAGAGCCCTTCCATGGGGAAATAGAAGGGAGAAACTCTGTCTCTAGATGGGAACTGCTCAGCAATTCCGCTGGAATATAACGTTTGAAAATAGCAGGGACTCTGTTTTATTCACTGCTCTGTCCCTAGTACCTGGTACATATGAGTAAATATGTATAGAATGATTGGATGCTGATTACATTAGGAGAGGGGAAAGGGGGATTTAGGATGACTTGCCAGGCCCTGTCACATGCTAGTGTGCTAAAATGTAAACAAACAGGCGCTTTCACCCAAAGAGGTTGTCCTGTATCTTTCCCGTCACAACCCAGACTCCGGTTGCTCCTCTGGTTTTTGCTAGAAAAATAGCCAGAGCATGTATTTCTACATGTGCACATTAGTGGAGAGTTGGCACCAAGAACTGTGTGTTCCAAAGAAGAGAAGGCTTAACTCTTTTCAACAAAATGTTTTATACTCACTCCAGTACATGTTTAGCATGAAATAATGATTTAAAGTATTTGTTTTTCCCTCTCTCTCAGGATTTTCTACGACATATTCCCACAAGTGTTTTCTCATCAGATCTCTATGATCAATGGGTCTGTGTAATGGAGCAAGGAAATGATGAAGAGAGAATAATTACAATTCAAAGGTAACTATTCTAATTTGGTCACATCTCAAAAATACTTTTTAAAAAACGTATGTTTTATAAGCTCATCTCGTGAAGTAATGTTATCCATGGGGACCAGTTAAAAACAGATTTATGCTAGACGCTGTCATTGTTATGATTGTTCTCTCCCTAATCTTAGTAACATGGCACACTTGACCCTTGTACACCTTCTATATGTCCAAATCTGAGAGGAGTTGACAAAAGCCTACTATAAACCCAATTTATGATCTTAATTTTGGTAAATATTTAGCCAGACAACCCCTTATATATCTCATTCGCCAATTGAATTCACACAGAGAAAATTTCCTCCCACAAGGGACTCACAGTCTGTTAGAGTTCACAGGTAAAGCCAGAATTACAATTGCAATTCAGTATAATCTGTGCTATAAAAGAGATACGTGGAGGAGGGCATTGTGGGAGCACTGCAGAGAGGCAGGTGGCTCTGGAAA
Source organism: Myotis myotis (assembly GCF_014108235.1). Lineage (NCBI taxonomy): Eukaryota > Metazoa > Chordata > Mammalia > Chiroptera > Vespertilionidae > Myotis > Myotis myotis. The sequence continues at coordinate 14,079,214 of NW_023416314.1, read as the reverse complement.
AACATCAAGGAAAAAGGGAGTTGCACAGATGCAGTCTGATCCCAAGGCGTGCATCATCTGTACTCAGGCAAAGGAAGCTGCTGGCAGAAATAACGCCCCCCTCCCCATCCCCTCCATATTCCCTGCATTATAAGGGAGCAAGAAAGAAGTGTCCATCAAAAAAGCAATACTTCCAGTTCTTTGAAAATCCAAAAATCCCAATACCATTTTTTGTATATGCTTCTTGAATACAGTTTTTTTCTCAAACAATTTTAAAACATAAGTTATTATCTACATCCTGCTATTGATAGACATCCCTTGTCTGTAGAAAAACATGGTACAACTGTTGGAGACAGAAAGCGAAACCTTGTCACAAAATACTCTCTGCTTCCATTATGGTTTGGTGGAAACCATCCAGAGATAGTGAAGATTAGATTCTGTGCTTATGGCTCATTGTCTAAAACTTTACACCTTACTGTTAAGGATGATTTCCTTAAAAAAAAGGTAACACTATGACTCTCATACAAATATAAAATGAACACATGTAAAAGATTTCATTTAAATCATTAATTAATGAGAGAACTGATAAGATATTGCAACCAGTTCAAAGGAGATTTCAAACTACCACAACTTATGTAGTTGAATCAGAAAAGAATTTATAAATAGATACAAAACTGGCTTCCTCTACTGAGGCATTGAGGGGTAGTGAGAGAGCACAAATAAATCATTTGTCTCTTGACCAGGCAGAATTTTCGATTCTATGAGCAAGTCTTAGGTGCACCAGTAACTGTCATCAATAACTTAGAGTTTGTAGGGTTAACTCAAAGGCTTAAGGCCCCCGTAAAACCAGGTAACCCAGGGAGTGTGCTAGACAGTGTCTCGCTTTCCACTGAGCACACTCAGTAACCTTTTGGTCTGTTTCAATATCTTTCATCATTTGTCCCTATAAACTACACTCATTGTGAGTTCATTGTACTGAAGAAATGCCTCTGTTGTTTTTGCAACAGGAATCAGACTAATTTTCTCCTCTTGGTTGCAGATTCTGTTTTAAAAAGGCAACAACCGTGATATCAGCATATAAGTTTTCTGGATGGTAGTAAATATCATTTTCAGTGAATGATCATTTAAAAACCTCTTATCATTTACAAAAGGAGAATAGTAGGAAATAGACTATCATAAGCTTGACTTACATGTGAAAGTGATACCAGTGAGATGAGACTCGGGACAGACTGACTTTGGAAGCTAGTGAACAGAGCCCAAGCTCTCAGAATGCACTAGGCAGCCTTAATAGCTCAAGTCTGGGCTCCCACCAAGAGGTACACTTGGGAACAAAGGAGCACTTTAAGTTTAATGGTTGTTGAGTTTCATCAGAAAGATTTTGTGGGGTTTTGGTGGAGAATATTCTGAAATGTTACAGGATTAAACTAAAATACATTACATTAGTTTCAGGTAAATATTTTGGGAGCATTTTTAGGGAGCCATTTTTGTGCAATTTTTAAATTTTCATTGAGTTGTGAAGACAGTGTACAAAACAAATAGCCCAATCCCCAGCCTTGTTTTCTCCCCTCCTGTACAGGCAGTGCTCACTTTGCATGGTACCATGTTAACTGAAACTCCTGCAGGTCTGGACTGTTTTGCTTTGCATGAGGAATTCATGGAAAGTGAGGGTTGCCTGTTTATACAAATAGTTTATGAAATGTCTTGCTTAAAGAGTGCATTTGTTTCCTGTCTTCAGGCTGTTGGACCAGCTTCCGAGAGCCAATATTGTTCTTCTAAGGTACCTTTTTGGGGTACTACACAACATTGAGCAACACTCCTCATCCAATCAGATGAACGCGTTTAATTTAGCGGTGTGTATCGCTCCGAGCATTCTTTGGTCTTCTACTACCTACAGCCCAGAATTAGAAGGCGAATTTACAAAAAAGGTAATGAAGTTTTTCATGTTTATGCCCTGGGAGACTGAGTCCCCATTTTGAACCCAAAATTCAGGGTATTAATTCTGAAAGACATTTTCTTAAAAGAACATACACTTGGGTTCATTCATTGTTTTTTCCTATCCTGGTAGACGATAGAAAAGTGGTTTCTGACGCAGAAAAGTGCTAGCAGTTGGCTTAGTTCTCTTTTCCCTTGAAAGAGGCAAAAAACTGTGACTGACTTCAACCACAGTATGATAAGCACTTGATTTGAGAAAACAAACAAGAACTTTGAAGTTAGACAAGCCAGGGTTCAAGTCTCAGCCCCACACGTGCCAGAAGTACACTCCTGGGCAAAATGAGTTACACTGATCCAGCTTCTCCTCGGGAAAGTGGTGGTGGTGATAACACCTCGCTCATAAGGCGGTCACTTGAAACCACACCCCTGAGGTGCCTGGCGCACCCACCATTCTGCTTGCTCCTCGGCTCAGCTGTTGGGGCAGGGAAACTACAGCCAGACTCCACAACAGCTCCGTGGAGGCAGAAAGCTCCCTGGTGCAGTCTCACCTCTTCTGCCAGAGCCTTCCATTAGGGAGCCTGCGGGAAGGAAGTGCCTAGGGAGAGACCAGTGGGGCAAAATGCAAGTTTTCTCTCCAGCTGTCTGTCTCCTTCACAGTCAACCCATAGAAGACGCCCTCTTCCCAGACCCATGACAACTGCCTCATACATAAGAAATACACTTCATATGTCTGTCTAGTGATGCTTTACGGGCTTTAATCACAACGTATATTTCTTCACCCCAAACACTGTGGAGAATATATAAAACTACCCTAATTTTAAAGACAGAACCATTGGGATGACAATGTTAGCATTAAGCCAAGGCCACAAATAATAACTTTAGTCCACTGATTAAAATGTATTTCTATCCCTAAATTTCTAGGGGAAACTCTTCGTATACTTTTAAAACAGACATGATTTTTTCCCCCTCAGGATTCTTTTGCATTTTTGTTGAAATCAGCACTCATATATTAAGTATGGTTTATAGATATGCTGTATGGAAAGTGGCACTTCAATTTTGTCCCTTTTTGTACAGGTTACTCTGCTTATTCAATTTGTGATTGAAAATTGCTGTAGAATATTTGGAGAAGAAATCACTTCCCTCTTTGGAGAGGTGTCAGTGAGGTGTGACATTAGAGAGAATACCTCAGGTATTGTGACTAATTGGATTGTTTTCCTGTGAGAAACAGACACGTGTCTGTGAAGGTGGTGGGACAGTGGTTGTCCTGGATCCCACAGCAGCTCCAGTGAAGGGAGCCACTGGCCTGGGTCAGTGGGCCTCGGGCTTCTTCCTTAGAAGGCCTGCTGGGGTTCACGTGGATAAGATGAGATCCCCAACTTCAGGAACCTGTTAGCACTTGATGGTGTTAATCGTTTTTGTAAACAGAACTTTACAAGGAATGCTAATACACATCATAAGACTGGCGTTAAACCTGGAGCAGAAGGCCCGGAGGCCGCAGAAGCGGCCGGGCTTTTTCTCTCTCCCCTTCCTCTGCGTCCCTAGGACACTCAGGATGCTGGTGACTCTAAAACCGTTTCTAAGCAACAGCATCCAGACTGTGAAGTCCTGTACCACCAATGACCTTTGGTCAATTATTCTCTGCCACTGAACATAGATTCTGTATCTATAAAATACGGATACCCATAATCCTAACTTTTATGGTTGTTTTAAAGATTAAATAAATAATGGATATTAAAGAACTCTATCAAAGAGAAGTTGACAGGGTTAGTAAATGGTTGCCCTGAGAGTGAATTCCGTGTATTCACCAGCAAGCCACGCAAGAAGGCAGTCTCATTCGGAATCCAGGTGTACTTGGCATTGATTCCTTTATTTTTTTGTATCATTTCTCGGTATTATGACATGTCTCTTTGCTTTGAGGAAATCTTACTTAGGGAAAGCCCATTTCTTTAGGAATTGAGATAAATCTAGTACACCCAAACAATTTTATTTTGTATTCTGCACTGACAAATTGAGAGATTGTGATTAATTGTGATTAAAAATTGAGGATTTTTCCTTAAGTATAGAAATTTGAAAAATCTACATGAAAAGAGAATTAAACTAAGCATCACAGGTTTTGCCGTTTTAGGCAGCATGCACTTGGAGTATTTAACAAGGTTATCATGCTTTGATTTCCCGCAGATATCTCTTGCTTACAAATGACCGACTCCTCCTATGACAGCTTGGAAAACGAGCTGAATGAGGACGTTGACGCTCCGTGCAGTGACCTGGTGACAACCCTCGGCCAGGGGAGCAGAAGCATGGACTCCGTCCTCACCCTCATTGACTGTGACCCCGACCAGCCCGAGCTGGAAGGTCTTTTAATCCTGAGCGACTTTGACTCAGACAATCCTAAACATGAAGACATTCAAATGGAAGGGCCTCTCGAATCCAAGCCGGTGACTGTCCCAGGACTGTACGGAGAGGCCAGCCTGCAGGACCATGGCGGGGCCCCGTCTGGCGCCGCCACACCCAGCTACCTGACCACGGCTGCAGCAGATGCTCCGAAAAGCCCGCGGCGACAGCGGCGCTGCTCCGAGCCCAGCATCGACTATCGAGATGCAAAGCTGTCCTCTTTCCGGGAGTTTTGCCAGAAAAAGCTGCGCAAGTCCAGCTGTGATGCAATTCTCTCACAGAAAGGTGAGGACCATCTGAAGCAAAGCGAACCCCCACAGGAGGAGGGTAAGATGTATTTTAAACAGGCTCTAGTCACAGGCACCGATATCAAGAAAAATGCCTCAAATAAAAATGCTAAGAAGAAGGGCTTCTTTGGTATGGAAGGAAGTCACGTGAAGCGCCCCCCGCCCTCAAAGCCAGTGGCCATTTCTGTGGCATCTTGCAATTACATGTCCTCACATGATTGTCCCAGGAGCCAGCCCTTGGATGCAGACACACCTGGACACGCCCCGCCACACGCAGCAGATGCCCCCAAGAGTTCCAAGAGGCACCGGCGCTGCTCAGAAACCAGCATCGACGACCAGCGCTCCAAGCTGAGCTACCTCAGGGGCATTTTCTCAAGGAAACACAACAACACCAGCTATGAAGTACGCCCCTGGTCTGGAGAGGAGCAGTATCTCCAGCAGCACAAGTCTTTACAATTGGAGGGCCAGAAGCTCATTAACCAGAGCTTGGTCATGGGGATCGAGGTGGGCAAGAGCGGTGCCACCGACCAGAACCCCGAGAAGCTTTTACCCTCAAAATTAAGCACCTGCCCCAGGACGAGCTGTTCTAGCTTGTCCTCCCCAGGCACCTCCCCATCTGGCTCCTCAGTGAGCTCCCAGGATAGTGCTTTCTCTCAGATTTCAGAGCATTCCGTGTTTACACCCAACGAAACGTCCTCCCCAGTAGATTGCACTTTTCAGGCCCCAAGCCAGCAGGGAGAACCGTCCGACTCCAGCAGCTCCAGACTCGCTTCTGGAGTGCCTGGTCCCGCCTCTGAGCAGGCCAGCAGCCGCCCGGCTTATTCAAAAAAGGACACCTTAGAGCGGCATTCACAGATGCATTCTGTGACCCTTCATCCCAGCACATGGTTAAGAAATGGTATGGCCAGCTTGAAGAACTGGTCCCTCAAAAACAAAGCCAGGGCAGCCAGAGCAGAGGGAAAGAAAATATCTTCTCTGCCAGGGCCCGCAGAGCCACCTCCCCATGCTTCTGGGGCTCCAGAAGCCAACCCACAGCAAGAGACACAGAAAGACAAGCCCCCGACGGTACCTGCAGGACTTGCAGCTGCGCTGATAGCCCAGCGGGACACCTCCGATCCCAGCCATGTCTCCGAGCCATGTGGTAGCTCTCCACCCAGCCCAGTGGACGGCACATTGGAGCTTTGTCTGAAGTCACAGGAGGAAGAAGAGAGTAGCAGGCCGTGCTCTCCTGGCACCCCGCCGTGTGCAATATCCTTGCCCTGCTCTTTGGTTATAGATGATGAGTCCGGCCCAGACTCAGGGCCTGCAGCAGTGTGTGATGTTGAGGACAAACATTCAACCAAAGACATTTTACCACAAGAAGAACCTGATGTCTAGAAGAACAGGAAGAACAGAAAGTGGCCTAATAACATCAAGACAATATTCATTATGACCCCTTTGTGTAAAGTACCTGGAATAGGTAGCATAAAGATAATTATTGCTAATACTTAGTACAATAAAATAATTCTCTTTACTAAGACCATGTGGCAAGAAGTTTTACTACAATTTTAGAGATACTAGAAGAGTTAGAGAAAGTATCTTCTTTTTTTTTCTTTTTTTTAACTTTATTGAATTTATTAGGCAACATTGGTAAATAAAATTATATAGGTTTCAGGTGTACAATTATATAATACATCATCAGGCTATTGTATTGTGTGTTCACCACTCAAAGTCAAGTCTCCTTCCATCACCATTTATCTCCCTTTGCCCTCTCCTATCACTCCCCACCCCCTTTCCCTCTGGTAATCACCATACAGTTGTCTGTGTCTATGAGGGTTCTTTGTTGTTTGTTTTTTCTTTTTTGGGGGGGTGGGGTACTTAATCCCTTCACCTTTTTCACCCAGCCCCGCAACCCCCGTAACCTCTAAGAGCTGTCAGTCTCTATGCGTCTGTTTCTATTTTGTTTGTTAGTGAAATCATGTGTACTTGTCTTTCTCTGACTGGCTTATTATTTAGCATAAAAAGGAAGCATGCATTATATCAGGTTAGGCTCCTGAGAAGGCCATGGTATCATTAGTGAAGCATGGAGATTATGGGGAGTGGGGAAGGGTGCAGACAAACAATCCACACTCCATGGAATGTGTTCAATAAATAAGCAAGAAAAATGCCACTAATCAAAGTATTGGGAAGAAAAGCACGCCCAGTAATGAAGGAAATCAGGTGAAACATTTCCCTTCATCCAAGTCACTGGCCATTTCTGTGACTTCTAGAGTCACATGTCCTCACAGGATCATTCCAGAAAGTAGCCCATGATGCAGCTAGACTGGGGAAAAGGAGAGTGGCTCAAGAGCCATGAGTATCATGATGCCATTTTTTTGTTGGTTGTGTTGCTTGATTCATTGTTCCATTAGCACCGCTTTGCAAAGGCTCCAGTGAACAGCTGGGCAGAGAAAGACGGAAATGTCGCTCATCTCAGTGTTCTTTACAAAGGGACCTGTGCTGGGAGCATTCTCCAGAAACACAGCTTTTCCTGTGAGAAGGTGACCTGAAAGCACTCGTTACCTGAGGGTGGGGGAAACTGCAAAACAGTCTTTTCTCTGTTACACGAATGCTGTTGCCAGCAGGTTGAAAGCCAGGCTCCTCTGCCGAGATGGTTTTCTGCAGCCCCGCCTCTTAGAGTAGTCAGCCAGAAAACATTGCTGATAAGTCATCCTTTTTCTGATTATCATTTGGCCATAGAGAGAGCAATTTTGAGTTTGCTAACTTATGAAGAGTTGCAGAATAGAATACCCAGCAAAGTGGCTATCGGGCCTTCTCAATCACTGGCTTTGGATTTTCCTACCTCCAGGAGTTTTTATATACTTTTGTCCCAAATGACTCATGGTTCACAGAGAGTGTATACCCCACCCCATTGGTTTATATCCATGCACACCTCTCTCTTGCCTTAACGTGACACTGGTACATCTCCTGGATTAACTCCATTGATTATTAGATCTTGCCAGCCGGTCTGGAGGGATAGAGTCAGGAAAGGATGTGCATCGTCCTTCATTTCAACTTGATACTTATAAGAAGCTGCTTAGAACCCACTGGGTCTCTTTAGTCCACCATCAAATGGACCTTTCTCCCAAAAACTAGCTTATTTCAAACTATATTTCTGAGCCACTAGGAAAATTTATGTTAAGTGTTCTTTTCCTGTTGTCCTAAATGTTGCATTTTTTCAGTTAAAGGGGGAAAAATGTTTTCTGGTGGCTCTGGCCAGATAGTTCCATTGGTTAGAGTGTCGTCCTGATATGCCAAGGTGGTGGGTTCAGTCCCCAGTTGGGGCACATACAAGAATTAACCAATGAGTACATAAATAAGTGGAACAACAAATCAATGTTATTGATGTTTCTCTATCTATCTCTCCCTCCCTCCTCCTCTTTCTCTCTCTCTCTCGCTCTCTCTGTCTCTCTCTCTCTCTCTCCCTTCCTCTCTCTCTAAAGTCACTAAAATAAATAAAAATAAAATGTAAGGTATAACAAGTCTTTTCAGTATTAGCTATTGGTGCTACCTACCTCTGGGGTACATGGCCCTATTTGCCCTTAGCATTATAATTAGCTTTTATAACTCTGGGTCCAAAGAACTCCTTCATGACACTGGCCATCTCCCTCACAGGTGTGACGTAGATTCCACTTTGTCCTATAGCTAGACCTCTAAGTGTCCACATGCATTTTTTGCAATATATAAAGGCAACAGGGATCTCCCTTACCCCGAGGGCAAAACTACTGTTGGAACTGCAAGATGTGAATGGAGCTCTTCCAGCTTGGAGTGTCTTTCTGGAAGACATTTCTTCTCTACTTAAGAGAACATTGGTTCTAGCCTTTATATATATGTTGATGAGTAGAAAATCACCCACCCAATTTGAAGAATAGAAGGAAATAGATACTGAGGTTCTTAAATAATTATTTCCACGCTTTTTTCCCTTAGATCCTCCTGTAAGACTTAATGTAAATAGTTTGTTAATATGGCTGTAAAGTATTATATTGTAAGATTTGAAGAACGTCATTTTATGATACTCTGTTAATCTATAATATATGAGACTCATGCTTTATCTAAAATGTTTTGAGTTTGTATATCTTGACAAATTTTACTATCCTGTTATGTAATAAATGTGTATTTTTGTACTTGCAGAAACTGCTGCTAACTTTTAAAGTTGTTTGATTTTCAAGGCACTGATAATGGATATGTATGAAGTCCATGCTGTCTATTAAATAAAATACCATTCTCCAACCTTAACAATCTCCCCAGAGCAATGTTCCCTTTGTAGAATTGTTCTAGTTAATGAGCCCAATTTCTACTTACCATTGGAAATTTCATAAAATGCTATTCATGTAGAATTGAACTTTGAGCTTTTAGTCATAGGCCATGGTTAATCTTTCCAGAGGGGGAAAATAAAGCTTTTCTATTTTTCTAATCTTACCATTTACCAAACAAGTCATGCTGTAGGCACAGTCTTCATTTGTTTAAGCATTATGTTTTCCTTGTGCTCCTGGAATGTCCTTATTCTCATATCAAAAGAACCATCAGCTCAGTGTAATTGATGGTATGATATTTCCTTACCTGAATTTAAATCATAATTGACCAGATTGACCAAGTTGCTCCCAGACACTCAGGACCTGAGGGCTGCTGAGGTCATATAAACGTTATCACTGGTTCCTCAGGACCGCGGCATCTTTACTTGTCAGAGTTCATTGGGGTTCACTCTGTGTAAGTTTAACCACCATTTCAAAGAGATGCAAGAAAAATGTAATTAGTACAGAAAAATTATTTGTATAACAGCACTGAAGACCACACCCCACTGTCAGAAATGCCACTGATGAGGTGCAGGCACTGTGCACATACACTGATGCTAATTTCCCCCTAAATGTTACAGAAATACAAAGGTTACTGTAAAAAGGGAGCCTTGATGTACTAAAAACATTGGATTCAAGAAATTTTCTCTCATTGTGTTTTTCTACTTTTCATGGCATGCCATTGAGTTGAAAAGATCTAATGTTTCCTGGAACCAATGACATATTTCGCTTGTTGGAAAAAAAACTCTAAGTACAGTATGTATCTTAAGCCAAATTGTGGTAGTAAGTGTTTAACTTATCTTTTCCTACCTGGTCATGTTTTAATGACATAAGAGAAAGTCTTTGCAAACTGCTTATTTCAATACTAAGGAAAAAACTGAATAATAAAAGTTGAGTAAAATGTTAACTTTAACATCTATTCTGGTTATGAGGATATCTTGTAAGCTAAGTTTTCTGCTGAAAGAAAGAATAGTGCTGCCCTGGCCAGTTTTTCTCATTGGTTAGCGCAACAGCCCTCAGACCCAAGGCTCACAGGTTCAATTCCCCACCCCAGTCAAGGTGCGAGAGGAGGCAACCAATCAATGTGTCTCTCTCCCTCCTCACCCTCCCTTCCACTCTCTCTAAGAGGCCAATGGAAAAACTATCCTTGGATGAGGGTAGAACAAAAAAAGAATACCGCTGAATTCTGTGTGCTATCTACCCCGAGTATGAGTCCTCTGTTTCAGAGCCACCTGTGAATATAAATCCTTCATTTGTATTGCTGTTGTTTTAAACACAGTGGCCTCCTTGAGCTTCAGGTCTGCATCTGTGTGGTGGAATTAGAAGATGGCTCTGAAGTGTAGTTTGGAAATTTTTGTTTTGAAATCCCAAAAAAAGATACACAGAGGATGATATTAGATGTAGAGTGTTACTTAATTTGTACAGTGTTATTGCTCAGCAACAGAGCACGCATACAATTTTTAGATAGTTCAATGTTGTTTCTAACCTACTTAATTTGTTAAGGCAAAGTAACTAATTTTCTGGAGTTCGATATTACATGGCAATGTATGGTGCAGATTTGGAAGACAGTAAGGTTTAAATGCTAATGGTTTTTATATAGGTTTTATTTTACATTACAGTAATTTGGAATTAAATTTAGCACTTCTCCTTGCAGCCTCTTGATCTACTACGAGGAGTGAGTAAATTGGATAAAAAACAGTATTTGTGCTAAGCGAAATAAGCCAGTCAGAGAGACAAGTATCACATGATCTCACTCATATGTGGAATCTAAAGAACAAAATAAACTAATGAACAAAATAGATCCAGAGACATAAAAGCGTGGGACAGACTGATGAATTTCAGAGGAAAGGCAGAGGTGGGTGGGTGGGTGGGTGGGTGGGAAGAAATTAACCAAAGAACTTGTATGCATATATGCATAACCCATGAACACAGACAATAGTGTGGTGAAGCCCTGGGGTGATGGGGTACGGGCCTAGAAGGGGCTAATGGGGGGAAAAGGGGGACATCTCTAATACTTTCAACAATAAAGATTTTTAAAAATCCAAAACAAAACCAAACAAAAAAACACCTGTATTTGTGAGGTAGGCCTATTACTCTCAGTAAGTAAAATGGATGCTATAAAGGGATACTTCTTTTCTGGCAGGTTACAGGGCCTGTGATTGTTACTACCTAAAATTCAGGAGGAAAAAAAACATAACTTTGCCCAAGAATGGGATGATTGAGAAATAGAGAATCATCAAAGTATATGACTATAGAGAAGCTTATTACTTGAAGGCAGAGCAAATGAATGGGTGGGGGAGACAGCCAACGATGAGCTAATTCAAGCAAGACACTGAATCATAAAGAGGTCAAATCTGAAAAGAGGGAAAGAGCATGGTGTGGGGAGGTAGAGGTGTTGCAAATGATATAAATACTACTCAGGCCATTTAATGCCAAGGACTGTTCTAGACCCTAAAGCTACAACGTGAAAAAAGATTGTTTCTGTCCTCGCGGGCTTTAAACAACTAAGAAAAATGAGCTGTGTAGAGGAAAGGGAACATTAGCATTTATTGGGCACTTCTTGTTGCCTGCATATATGAATGCATACATGTATTTTTTTCATTTAATGATTACAGTAGCCCTTCATAGTGGGTACATTCATCTCTAGAACCTCGTTCTGACCCAGGGCTCTTTTTTTTTTTTTTTTTTTTTTACCGTTGAACCTTAAAATAGGGATTAAAATAATTCTTTCTCCATAGTAAACAGACACAATTTATGGGAAGTCGATCCAAACTTACCAAATTATAGTGTCTTGGCTAGGTAGCTCCAATTTAAGAAAATCATTCAGTATCATACATAATTCAGAAAGCCATAGTAAATGTAAAAATATCTGAAAATTTGGTCCAGAGAAAATGGTATAGACTTGTGTCTCCCTGAAAATGGTATAGACTTGTGTCTCCCTGCTCCTCTCCACTAAATATAACCATATAGTTAAGTATAATCATAAATCCTCAAAATAATCCAAAAAGACAACCAAAGGATAATCCTAAAAGGTGGTAAGAGAAAGGTAAATTGGTCCAGAATCCTAGGACTGGAGAAACAACACCATAGCTCAGCATCTTACATCCCCTCAACCAACAGAAGGCAATTCAGGCCTGACCTTTTCCAACCTAGCATCAGAAGGCAGCCCAGATATGCTCATTCCTCCCCCTGATCCTCCAACTGAAGTACCTTTGTCACCACTGGGTAAGCCAGGCACCACCCACAGGAGGGATGGATGTTAGTGCCCCACAAGCATTAAGTGGTGGGGGCGGAAGGGAAGAATTATCCTTCCTGCTGAGTCTGAGACTCCCCTCCCCCACTGGGAGGCAACAACAGAAAGAGGGACTTCATCACAATAAGCAGCTCAGCCTGGGAAGCATCTTTGCCCCTGCAAGCCTAAGACTCCCCTCCCCCACGCAAAGACACTGGGATGCCCAGGCAGCACAGAGAGGAAGGATTCCACCACAGAAAGCACCCATCCAGGGGAGTCTCAGACAATGGCTCAGTCCATGAAGAAGAAATCTCTAAATGTGTATGCACAACCAACAAAGCTTCAAAATATGTAAAGTGAAACATGACATAACTGAAAAGAGAAATAAGCAAAATCATAATTATAATTGAAGACTTTAACAATCCTTCCTCACTAATTGATAGAACTAGACAAAAAACCAGCAATGATATAGAACTTATCAACACCATGAACCAAAAGAATATAGTTGTTGTTTATGGAACACTTCATCTAACAATAGAAAAATATATATTCTCTTCATTTATTCATGGAACATAAATCAAGATATACCATATCCCGGACCATAAAACAAACATCAACATCTTTTAAAAATCAAAATCATACAGAGTATGTTTTCTGACCACAATGAAATCAAATTAAAAATCAATAACAGAAAACTCTTTAAACCCTTAAAAAACAAAAAAACACACTTTTAATTAATACATTGGTCAAAGAGGAAGTTTCAAAGGAAATTTTTTAATCATAGAAATAAATGAAAATACAAATATCAAAATATGTGGAATACTGCAAAAGCAGTGTCAAGAGGAAAATTAAATGCTTAGATGTAAAAAGATCTCAAATCAGTACACTTCCTACCTCAAGAAACTAATAAAAGAAGAAAATAAAGCCAAAGCAAGCAAAAGAAAGAAGAAAAGATTAAAGCAGAAATCTATAGGGTGGGGCAAACATAAATTTACAGTTGTGAGTACTCAAAACAGAATTTATTCTTGTATTATTATTAATAAACTAGTGTCCTGGTGCACGAAATTCATGCAGGGGAGAGGGGGGATTGTCCCTCAGCCTGGCCTGCACCCTCTCCAATCTGGGACCCCTTGGGGGATGTTCGACTGCCGGTTTAGGCTCAATCCCACAGGTGGCAGTCCGACATCTCTCTCACAATCCAGGACTGCTGGCTCCTAACCACTCACATGCCTGCCTGCCTGGTTGCCCCTAATCACTCTGCCTGCCGGCCTGCTCACCCCCAACTGCCCCGCTGCCAGCCTGATCACCCCCAACGCCCCCCCCCCCACCACCAGCCTGAGCTCCTACAACTGCCCTCCCTCTTGGCCTCTAACCATGGCTTTGCCCAGAAGAACATCTGGAAGGTCTCCTGGAAGGTCTCCCAGTCTAATTAGCATATTACCCTTTTATTAGTATAGATTATTGTATTATTTTTATATGAACAACTGCAACCTACTTTTGCTCCACCCTGTATAAATTTTAACATAGAAAAATAATAGAGAAAAGTCAATAAAATTTCATTTAAAAAATTAGTAAAATTAGTAAATCTCTATTAAAATTAATGGCAAAAATAAACAACCCACAAAACACCAAGATCAAGAATAAAAGAAGACATCATTATACATCCTACAGCCATTAAGAGGATAAGGGTCAAATGGCGAAATAGGTAAGTACACACTCAAATCCTAACACAACCACATCAAAATTACAATTAAACTACAGAACAACCATCACTCAGAACCACCCAAAATCTGGCTGAAGAGTAGTCCTACAAGTAGAGAATTAAAGAAGAATCCAAATGGAAACTGATAAGAGAGGTGGAGACACAGAACAGGCTGGTCTTATCCTCACGAGTGACAGTTAAAAGTTGGGAGGGATCACTTGGCTGCAGCTGTCCCCCGTGAGGAGCGAGGGGTCTTAGCCCCATACTAGGGCCCCCAGTCCATTGTTCCGGTGCCAGGAAGAGACGTCCCCATAACTTCCAGCTGTGAAAATCAGTGGAGATTGTGGCTGAGTGAGACTGAGAACTGAGGGAATTCCAGGTGTTTCTCTTAAAGACCTGCAAAGGGACTATTCCAGTGGTTCTCAACCTTGGCTACACATTAGAATCACCTAGAATCTTGTTAAATCCTGATTTCTGGGCCTCATCCTCCAGAAATTCTGTTTCTTTGTTACTAATGATGAGGCCCAGAATTTTAACAAGATTCCCAGGTGATTCTAATGCACAGCCAAGGTTGAGAACCACTGGACTATTGGAACTCTCTCCGAGCTCTAGCACTGAGGCTGCAGCTTGAAAGGTGCCAGGAACATACAGAGAAAAACTGAATTGTCTGACATCATGGCAAGGGCTAAAGGGACTGCTTTCTCCTAGACAAAAATGCTGGCTGAGGCCATTGTTCCTTTGCTGAGCCCTCTCCCAACAGAGCTGGCAGGTGAGCATCATTTCTGAGTCTCCATTAATCTGGTCAACAGTGTTCTCGCCCCACCCTGGTGATTCCCTCATACCCCACCCCACCCAACTTGTGGGCCAACCCAGGTTGTTTACTGTGGCAATCCCATACAAATGGCCTATCTTGGCTCATGCTTCAGACTCTCCTAAAAATCTAGCAAACAAGCAGCATCTGGCCTCAGCATGCCTTGTACCTCTTGCTAAGTGACCCCAAGCCAGGCATTAGTGGCAGCTAGAATCAGTTTGCAGCTTAGCCTCTGCCAGGCACCTCCAAGCCCACCACAAGTAACAGCCATCTGCAGATCGCTCTGTATCTCATGCCAGGGGCTCCCAAGAAAAGAACAGGCAGCAGCTGATGAGGGAGGCCTCAAAGACATCTACAGATTGTTCCAGAGCACATCCAATCACCTCCAAAAGCAACATACCAAGAGTAGACTCAGCCAGCACCAAAGCCCTGCTAAAGTAAGTCCTGCTCTGTGAGGTTGGCCCCTGCACAGCAGATCCTCAGCTGCAGTTGCAATCAATTATTGCAGCTAATCAACTACACCAGGAGGGGGCACATAGCCCACACAGGGGCACACCCAGAGCACCCAGCTCACACGACTGAGGAGACTGTGCCTCTGGGCACTACAGGATACTTACTACATAAAGCCATTCTACCAAAAACAAGAGACATCATAGCTCTACCTAATGCATAGAAACAAACACAAATGAGGCAGCCAAAATGAGGAGACAGAAAAAAAAGAACAGAACAAAACTCCAGAAAAAGAACTACACAAAATGGAGACAGGCCATCTACCAGATACAGAGTCCAAAGCACTGGTTGTAAAAAGGCTCAGTGAACTTAGAAAAGCATATGGATTTAGTGAAAACCCAAACAAGGACATAGGCAACATTAAAAAGAACCAATCAGCAGCAAAGGATACACTAACCTAAATGAAGAATATATTACAGGGAATCAATAATAGAGTAGATATATAAAGGATAAAATCAGCAATTTGATAGATAAGAAAACACCAAATCTGAAGATAGCAAAGTAAGAACAATTTTTAAAAATGAGGATAGTATAAGGAGTCTCTGGGTCAACTACAAGCACACTAACATTTGTACCATGGGAATGCCAGAAGGAGAATAGAGAAAGCAAGGAATAGAAAACCTATTTGAAAAAATAATTCTGGAAAAATTTCTTAACCGGGTGAAGAAAATAAACACACAAGTCCAGGAATTGCAGAGATGAACCTGAAGATCCCACACCAAGACACATCGTAATTAAAATGACAAAGGTTAACTATAAAGAGAAAATCTTAAAAGCAGCAAGAGAAAAGCAGTTAGTTACCTACAAGGGAGCTCTCTTAAGACTGTCAGTTGACTTCTCAACAGAAACTTTGCAGGCCAGAACAGATGGCAAGAAATATTCAAAGTGATGAAAAGCAAGAACCTACAACCAAGGTTACTCTACCCAGAAAAGCTATCATTTAGAATCAAAGACAGATAAGGAGCTTCCCAAACAAGAAAACACGAAAGGACTTCATCACCACCAAACCAGTATTACATGAAACATTAAAGAATCTTCTTTAAGAAGAAGGGGAAAAAAAGATAAAAGATACAAATAATAAAATGCCAATAAATACATACCTATCAATAATTACTTTAAATGCATATGAAGTAAATGTTCCAATCAAAAGACATACGTTCTCGTTTTGAATAGATAACAAAACAAGACCCTTATATACAAGAGTCTTACTTCAGGTCACAGACTGAAGGTAAAGGAATGGAGAAAGATACTTTATGAAAATGGAAACAAAACAAAACAAAACAAAAAAGCTGGGGTAGCAATTCTTATACCAGACAAAATAAATACCCAAAGAAAGGCTCTAACAAGTGATAAAGAAGTACCAACAACTCCATTTTGGGGCATTTATCTGAAGAAACCCAAAATCCTGAATCAAAAAGACATATACTTCCATATTCTCACTGCCCCATTAGTTACAACAGCCGAGGTATGGAAGCAACCTAAGCAGCCACCAGAAGATGAATGGATAAAGAAGTGGTGTATATACCAAGCAATGGATTATGACTCAGCCATAGAAAAGACCACAAAGTATCTAAGACATAAAGTTAATTTTCACACACACACACACACACACACACACACACACACACACACGTACACATAACAGTGTTTTAAACATTTTTCAAGGTTTCCCATTCACGGCATTGCCAGGAATGCTCTTGTCCTAGGTGCGCACTGAGCTCACTGCCTGTCTCTCCCCACTTCTTCAACTCTTTACTCCAATGTGCCTTCTCAGAGAGCCTTCAAGTCATTGAAAACACTTTTTTTTTTCAAAATGCTGGGAATCTGGAGCATAGAAACACTGCTTAATCTCCTCATTTCTAAAATGAAGATACCTGCTCTACTTAAAGGACAGGAAACAATTGCTAACTCCTTCAGCGAAGGCGTGGGGAACTGCGCTGTCTTCTGGTTTCAGCAGTACCAGGCAGTGCACAGGAGAACCTCCTGCCCTCGAGGAGCTGACACTCTATGGGAAGGCACACAATAAAGAAGATAAAGCAAATGTTTAGTGCACAGACACACCTCATTTTATTGCACTTCGCTTTATTGTGCTTCACAGGCGTTGCATTTATTACAAATTGAAGGCAAGAACCTCCACCTGCAAAATGGTCCCGGCTCACTTCACTGCAGTGGTCTGGGACGGAACCATAATGTATCCAAGCAAGGCTGCCATTAGATGCTGACCAGTGCAAAGGAGAAAAAGAAAGCGGGGAAGGGAGATGGAAGTGGCAGGAGCAGACAGGTCGGGGTAAACCTTTAGATCAGGTGTCCAGGGAAGGCTCTAGGGTTCCATTCCTGGTCAGGGAACATACCCAGGGTGTGGGTTCCATCCCCCGTCAGGGTACTGCAGGAGGTAACCGATGGATGTTTCTCTCTCACATTGGTGTTTCTCTCTCACTCCCTCTCCCTTCCTCTCTCTCTAAAATCAATAAAAACATATCCTCAGGTGAGAATTATTTTAAAAGATTATTATCTAGAATCAGGACCATTAGACGTAACCTAAGAAATCAACAAGTCAACATCAAATGACCCTCAGAGGCCACATGAGGCACAGGTCCCACATGAGGATGTGGCAGGGTGTTTCCCAGTGCTGTCTCCATGGGCCATGTCACCTGGCATTTGACCACCCGAGAAGCTGGTCCCTCAAGGCTCACTTAGAACCCACAGCTGGTGAAGCCACTTCCTGGTTGCAACCAGACACTGGCTTCCCTAAGTCATTCATTTCTCAAATGCCCACCACACTCTTAGCTAAGGATCTGTTCAGCTCTGGTTTCTAATCCCCTGAATTGATAGCACAGAGCCGTGTTTCTTCAGCTTCCTTCCCTCTGCAACGCTTTCCATTCAGGACCACCCACAGCTGCCACACATACACTCAGAGCTGTGGCAGTGGACAAAACAGCACTTGGGCACACAACTCAATCAGGTTGGTTACGTTTGACTCAACCTGGGCCTGAGGAGTTCTCTTACATACGGTTCCACCTTCCCCACCCCCACCCCCACCCCCGAGGTGTCAGATACAGGCTCCAGCTGCTCACGCTTGTTGCAGTCAAAACAGCTCCTGGTGCCATGTGGCACCCATGTAAACAAGTGGTTGGTGAGGTGTCACATAGACAAAACAACTGTTGGAAGGACTGGGTTTTCCCTTTCCACCCAGCACAAGTTGGCATGAGTCGAGGGTGATGCCTGCCAAGTATGTGGGCAGTTGGGGCCTGCACACGTGGCTGTTTGTGGTGCTGGCAGCTGCCCCATCTTCCCGCTGTCTTTCAGTAGCGTGGGCTGCTTGGTTTGGAGGATGGGGCAAAGAAGGGAGAAGTGTGAATTAGGATAGGGGCTAAGTGTGTCAGTTCCCTAACCCAAAAAAGTCTCCCATGTTTCCCAAGTTCACCCTCTTGTCCAGAGTGGGATTTGCTGGGACTTGATGTTCACCCCAGCCTGCATCTTTGTGTGACTGACCAGGCGACAACAAAGGCTTTCTTGGAATCTGGGGTTAAAGAAAGATGAAGGGCCAGTGCCGCCTGTCTGTCTGCAATGGGCATATTGCATAATAATAGCTCTCTCTGATCTTTCTTCTGCATGTTCTTGGTTTCTCCACGTCTTCCTTTCGGCTTTGTAATGTGACACTCAGCCACTGGTTTCTTATCTTTGCTGCTCCCTCACCCCCTCCCACCCCCCAACCCTCCTCTCTCAGATCCACACAGAGAACAGACCACTCCAGCTTTGAAGCCTTAAGGATCATGGCATTTGCCTTAACACCCTCTGTTTGCCGGACTCCTTGTTTAATGATGGAGTAACCAGGCAAGGACCATAAATTGCCTCCCCTGCCTTTGTCTTGCCTTCCTTTCCTCTCTCCCAATTATAAGGTGTCTTACACAGGCAGCTCACCGTGTCCTCCTAGACCCTGGAGGTCCCATCTTAGAGTGGGACAGGGCCAAGATATGAATATTTGGTCTGGATTTTTCAGCTCCTCCATAAACTCAGGAGATATGAAAAACAAGACTGTTGACTTTCTTAGACAGCTTTTACACTTCCTAAGTTTCTCCTGGGAGAGAATAACAAAGCCCAGAAGAGAAAACATTGTCCATCTGTGGGAAGCTTCAGGGGTTACCGCAGCTTGGTGGACCCCAAGCTTGGCCAGTGGGTGGCTGCGTGAGGAGCTGTGGCATGTATGGCCCAGTTTGACACTCCTGGGGGGCCCTAAGCTGCCAGCTCAGCAGGAGCATAAGGAGAGTGGGTGTTTCCAAGTATCCCAAGCTTCCCAAGTATCCTGCTTCCTTTGCTCCTTCCAAGGACTGTGCTGTGAAGCAAGAGAACAAATTGTCCTCCACATAGCTCTTCTCAAAGACATTGAGTGCAATGAGCAAGAACTCCCCGTCAGGGGTCCCCAAATGCTTAGGCCTCTCAGAGGTAGAAATGGAGATACCCTCATAATTTTCAACATAAAAAAACAATGGCTAATGACAACATCCACACCATTTTTTACTTTTAATTGTAATTCATGAATTTGGTAGGTTAACTTGTGGGAAAAGAAGGGCTATCTCCTGACAAAATTAACTACTTACAATTGCATAAGGGTTTAGGGGTCACTTTTTTATATTTAAAATTATATGTTAAAAATTGGGATGTGCAGGGAGGAAATAATGAAAGGAGCCATTAGGGATGAGAAGACAAGGCCCCTCTGACAGCTTGCTCAGGAATCCCCAACAGCTGTCAACCTCTCAGACTCTCATGTAACCCTCCCACTGCACAGAGCTCACTGCCCCACACACAGTCCCAGGGGACTAATACACTACAAGAACTTCTCCTGGAAACGCAAGCAAGTGACAAGAAGGATTTGAATTTTGCAATCTTTTTTTCTGCCTGTTCTCCACAAAGATGCTCTTTATTACCTGAGCAGGTCTGCTTAGGCCCGAGGGCCAACCGGTAGTGTGTGGTTTCTTGACTTCGTGTAGGAAAAATTTCACAGCACAACTATGAGGACATGTATATTAAGGCTGGAGGGCTTGGTATAGAAGAAGCAACAGCAGAGCCTAGGCTGAGCTGCCCTAATTCACTGGGAAGTCAGAGAAAAGGGGACGACCTTGGGGATAGGTTCAGAGGATTAGCCTGGGATAAGCTGCCACTGCCCCTTGCTCCCCTGGTTGCAAGTCTCATGGGGACCCTTAGAGTATGGGAGATGCATGCCTGTGGGGGAAGAAGAGAGGGAAGAAGAGGGGGAAGGGAATGGCACAGGCTGCTCTCCAGATAAAGGCTTTTATCACTCTCTCACAGGCAGGGATCTTAGAGGAGGTGTCAGGGGGAGTGTTTCAGCTAAATATTCATCAGTTTTCCAGGTGCGCTTTTTCCAGGCTATGGTCTCCATTGATTGGCCAGTGCCAGCGCAGAGATTCATGGGTCACTGTAGCTGGTCCTGGTGTCAACCACCTGGTTTTGCTGTTTTTCTGGACCTGGAGCTGACATACAACTGAGGCCTAGATGTTATTTCTAGAGAGACAACCTTCTGTATCTGGCTACTAATAAAGAGCATCTTTGTTCAGCTGTCAGTCCCAGTTTCTCTGTTCCACTTGTCCTGGCTTACTGGCCTGTCTCACTCTTGAGCAGTGAGGTGCTCAGGAGTGAGGGTTGGGGGAGGAAAAGGAGGAGGATAACACAAACAGGATGATTTCTGTAGGGCTGATGAGACAATAGTGTTAGTTATTGACATAATATTCATGATCACTTGTTGAGTACCTCGTGGCTTTCAGAGTTTATTCAAATCCCATTATTCCAAGCCCTTTATGATGTCGTGAGCAAGTATGATTACCCCCATTCTGCAGATTCATAAATTGGTTACTTAATTAGTAAATGGCTGAGCCAAGGCTTGACTAACCTTGTGCCTTTTCAAAGTACCAAGCTATAGAGCAGGGGTCCTCAAACTACAGCCCGTGGGCCACATGCAAATACAAATATTGTATTTGTTCCCGTTTTGTTTTTTTACTTCAAAATAAGATATGTGCAGTGTGCATAGGAATTTGTTCATAATTTTTTTTAAACTATAGTGAACTGGCCCTCTGTTTAAAAAGTTTGAGGACCCCTGCTACAGAGTATGAAGGTTTGTAAAGGTGCTTCCTCTCCCACCCCACTCCAAATTATCCCAGATGCTTTGGGGACTTCTAAACCTATACATCAGGGCTGAAACAACCACTCAAATGAAAATTAGACCGACCCAGCACTAACAATAAAAGAAAAAAAAAGTTGATGTCATCAAAATTAAACCTTTCTCCTCATAAAAACACACCTTTAAGAAAATGAATACTACTAGATACACATTGAAATTACAACTAAACTACAGAACAACCATCATTCAAACCATCTGAAACCTAGCTGAATGAAAGTCCTACAACTAGGAATTTAAAGAAGCAGCTACATCGAGACTGGTAGGAGGGGTGGAGACACAGAACAGTCTGGTCCCATACCTACATATGGCAGATAAAAATTGGGAGAGATATCTCAGCTGTGGACGTCTCCCCTGAGGAGCAAGGGGTCCCACTTCCACACGAGGGCCCCCATCCCAGGGTTCCAGTGCCAGGAAGGGAAGTTCCCATAACTTCTGGCTGTAAAAAAGCAATGGAATTATGGCTGAGTGAGACAGAGGGTTGTTAGTGTCCCAGGCAGTCCTCTTAAATGGCCCACGCACATGGATGGACATACACAGACTCACTCACTTTGAGTTCCACCACTAAGGTAGCAACTTGAAAGAATTCAGGGACATACAGAGAGGAACTGAATTGTCTGGCATCAGGGTGAGAGCTGAGGGGTCAGCTTTTTCCCAGCAGAGTGCTGGCAGAGGCAATTATTCCTTTTCTGAGACCAACCCACACATACAGAGCCAGCAGGCTAATGCGATATTTGAGTCTCCTTCAACCCAGCTCACACTCTTCACCCACCCTAGTGATTCTCTGAGACCCCATCCCACCCAACTTGTGGGACCACCCAAGCTGTTTCCAGTGACTTTGTCATATAAATGGCCTGTCTTGGCTTATGCTTCAGATTTTCCTAAAATCTCTCAAACAAACAGCATCTGGCCTCAGCAAGCCCCATACCTCTCAGTAAGTGGCCCCAGGCCTAGAACTAGCAGCAACAGGCCTTAGTTCACAGCCTGGCCTCTCCTGGGCACCTCCAAGCCCAGGACAAGTAATAGCTATCTGCAGATCAATCTGTAGTTCATGCCAGATGGCCTTGGGCAGAACACAGGGGGTGGATGACCTTGGCATGCATGTCCTGAAAGCCCCAGAACCAGCTCACCCAGTGGAAAACTTCATACAAAGTTGAAGAACCACCCAACCACCTCCACAAAAGACACATTCAAGGAGTGGACTCACCAGACACCAGAGCCCCGCTGAAGTTACGTCCTGCTTCATGGGGTGTGACCTGCAGAGCAGATCTTCATCTATGATTGCAGCCAGTACTTGCAACCAATCAGCCTAGGGGTAAATCTATCCCTTTGAGGTGCCAATAGCAATCAAAGCTCAACTACAACAGGATGGTATACACAGTCTACATGGAGGGGAGTACACCTGGAGTTCCCAGCTTGGGTGCCTGGGGAGGCTGTGCCACTAGACCCTATAGAACACATACTACATAAGGCTACTCTACCAAGCCTGGGAGAGCAGCAACTCTACCTAATACATAGAGACAAATGCAGGGAAGCTTCCAAATGAGAAGACAAAAAAAAACAACCCTAGTCCCAAATGAGAGAACAGAACAAAACTCCAGAAAAAAGAACTAAACAAAATAGAGACAAGCAATCTAATAGATGCAGAGTTCAAAACAACAGTTATAAGGATGCCTGATGAGCTTTGTGAGAACTTCAATAGCATAAAAAAGAATATGGAAACCAGAGCCAAAACTGGTTTGGCTCAGTGGATAGAGCGTCGGCCTGCGGACTGAAAGGTCCCAGGTTCGATTCCGGTCAAGGGCATGTACCTTGGTTGCGGGCACATCTCCAGTGGGGGGTGTGCAGGAGGCAGCTGATCGATGTTTCTCTCTCATCGATGTTTCTAACTCTCTATCCCTCTCCCTTCCTCTCTGTAAAAAATCAATAAAATATATTTAAAAAAAAAAGAATATGGAAACCATAAAAAGAAAATAGTCAGAAATGGATACACTAACTGAAATGATACACTAACTGAAATCAAGAAAAGGTTATAGGGAATCAACAGTAGAGTAGATGAAGTGAAGAATAAAATCAGCGATTTGGAAGGTAAGATAGCAAAAAACACCCAATCAGAAGAGCAGAAAGAAGAATGAATTCAAAAATATGAAGATAATGTAAGGTGCCTCTGGAACAACTTTGAACATACCAACATTTACATCATGGGGGTGCCAGAAGGAGAAGAGAGAGAGAGAGCAAGGAATTGAAAACCTACTTGGAAAAATATTAACATAGGGAGACAACCAAGATGGTGGCATAGGTAAACACCTGAACTCACTACCGTGCACAAGCACATTAAAACTACAAATAAAAGACAAAATGAGTATCATCACCACGGGAAGGCTGGCTGAGTGGAAATTATACAACTAGAAGGAAAGAGAAAAGCGCATTGAGTCCGGCAGGTGGTAGAAGTGTGGAGGTACGGAAGCGCACGCAAAAAGGGCTGGCAGCTGGGTAAGCCATTGTCTTTTTCAATAGGGAGGGAGATACAAGCTCCTGACTGCTCTGAACTCCAGCTGCGGGCAAAAATTTGGTGACCCAGACTCATATGGAGAGAAACTGTACTGTCTGGCATCGGGCCAGAATGTGAGGGTGGCTTCCTCAAAGAACTGCTTGCAGCGTTCATTGTTCCTGCTCGGGGCCATGGGACACAGACCCCAGGACCTCTCCAAGGCAAAGCAGACTGGCAGCCATTGCGGTTTGCTCCGCCCTAGTGATTCCCCGCCCCACCCAATTTACATCCCCACCCAACCTGTGCGCAGAGGCTTTTGCATACTAATGGCCTGGCCTTTCTCTGCCTAAAAACCTGTCAAACGGTAGCTGGGTCAGAGAATACCAGAGATTCCAAAAGAAGGCCTAAGGCTCATCAGCAGCCTGCATTACTTCACAGCGGTGCCTCATCTGGGCACCTCCAAATCCCAAACAAAGAGGAGGAATCTGCAGATCTCTCTGTAGCTTCTGCTGGGTGACCTCAGGCAGTGGTTGACCTCGCAACTCCTTGGAGATCCAAGAGCCAGTCTACCCAGTGGTCAGAGGGAGACCATCCAGATTACAACTCTTCACATCCATAAGAGACACACTCAGGGGGCAGACTCAGTGAGCTCCAAAGCCTCACTGAAGCAAGTCCTGCCCCATTAGGGTGTCTCCAGCACAAAAGTTCTCCCACTGTAGACATAACTGGTCCTCACAGCCAATTGACCTGGAGGTCACTTCCTCCCAGTGATACCAACAGCAATCAAGACTTAACTACAACAAGACTGTGCACACAGTCCACAAAAAGGTGCACCAAGAGTGTCCACCTCAGGTAATTAGGGAGGCACACAAAGCCACTCTATCAACACAGGGAAGCAGCCAAAATGCAGAGACAAAGAAACAGGTCACAAATGAAATAAATGGAGGAAAGCAAACTACTGGATATAGAGTTCAAAACCATGGTTATAAGGTTACTCA
Organism: Myotis myotis; assembly: GCF_014108235.1. NCBI lineage: Eukaryota > Metazoa > Chordata > Mammalia > Chiroptera > Vespertilionidae > Myotis > Myotis myotis. The sequence goes on along the minus strand of NW_023416314.1, from coordinate 14,054,381 downwards.
AGAATCTTCTAGAAACCTTCAAGAAATATAGTGAGACCCTCAAGAATATGAAAAAGGACCAATTAGAAATTAAGCATACAATGACTGAAATAAAGAATAATATACAGAGATCCAATAGCAGTCTAGGGGATCCCAAGAATCAAGTCAAAGATTTGAAATACGAAGAAGCAAAAAACACCCAACTGGAAAAGCAAAAGGAAAAAAGAATATAAAAATATGAAGATAGTGTAAGGAGCCTCTCAGACAACTTCAAGTGTACCAACATCCAAATTATAGGGGTGCCAGAAGAAGAGAGAGAGCAAGATATTGAAAACCTATTTGAAGAAATAATGACAGAAAACTTCCCCTACCTGGTGAAAGAAATAGACTTACAAGTCCAGGAAGCACAAAGAACCCCAAACAAAAAGAATCCAAAGAGGGCCACACCAAGACACATCATAATTAAAATGCCAAGGGGAAAAGACAAAAAGAGGATATTAAAAGCAGCAAGAGAAAAACAGTTAGTTACCTACAAGGGAGTACCCATAGGACTGTCAGCTGATTTCTCAACATAGACTATGCAGGCCAGAAGGGAGTGGCAAGAAATATTCAGAGTGATGAATAGCAAGAACCTACAACCAAGATTACTCTACCCAGCAAAGCTATCTTTTAGAATTGAAGGTCAGATAAAGAGCTTCACAGATAAGAAAAAGCTAAAGGAGTTCATCACTGCCAAACCAGTATTATATGAAATGCTGAAGGGTATTCTTTAAGTAGAGGAAAAAGAAGAAAAAGGTAAAGATAAAAATTATGAACAATAAAGTGACAATAAATACATGTCTATCAACAAATGAATCTAAAAATCAAGTGACTAAAAAATCTGATGAACAGAATAAACTGGTGAATAGAATAGAATCAGGGGCATAGAAAGGGATTGGACTGACAATTCTAGCGGGGGAGGGGGTATGGGGGTGCAGGAAGAGACTGGACAAAAATCGTACACCTATGGAAGAGGAAAGTGGGGGAGGGTAAGGGCAGGAGGTGGGTGGGAACTGGGTGGAGGGGAGCTATGGGGGGGAAAAGAGGAACAACTGTAATAATCTGAACAATAAAGATTTAAAGAAAAAAAAGAAGAAAAATATTGACATAAAACTTCCCTAACTTAGTGAAGGAAATAGACATCCAAGTCAGAAAGCACAGAGAGTCCCAAACAAGACGAGTCCAAAGAGGCCCACACCAAGATACATCATAATTAAAATGCCAAAGGTTAAAGACAAAGAGAGAATCTTAAAAGCTGTAAGAGAAAAGTAGTTATCTACAAGGGAGCTCCTATAAGTCTGATTTTTCAACAGAAACTTTGCAGAACAGATGGGATTGGCAAGGAATATTCAAAGTGATGTAAAGCAAAGACATACAACCAAGATTATTCTACCCAGCAAAGCTCTCATTCAGAACCAAAGGATATATATAAAGAGCTTCCAGAAAATAAAAAGCTCAAAGAGTTCATTATCATTAAACCAGTATTATAAGAGATGTGAAGCAGTCAAGAAGGAGGAGGAGGAGGAGGGGGTTGGGGAGGAGGAGGAGGAGAAGAAGAAATAAAAAATATGAATAAAATGGCAATAAATACATATCTATCAACAATTGAATCTAAATAACAAAATAAATTAACAAGCAGAACAGAAACAGACTCATAGATACAGAGAACATTTTGATTTTTGCCAGATGGGGGGGTTGAGGGGTTGGGTGAAAAAGGTGAAGAGGTGAAGAACTACAAATTGGTAGTAACAGAATAGTCACAGGGATAGGGAGTGTAGTCAATAATATTCTGATAAATATGTATGGTATCAGATGGGTACGAGATTTATAGGGATGATCACTTAGTAAGTTACATAATGTCTAGTCACTGGAGTGTATACCTGAAACTAATATAATATAGTTTGTCAATTGTAATTGAAAAATAAAAAGTGATTTTAAAAAAAGAAAATGAATAGTCCACAGACTGGGAAATATTCTGTATATACATAGCACCTAGCTGACAAATCCAGAATATATAAAGAAATTCTACAAATCAAGGACAGAAAGACAAATAATTCAAGGTATAAAATGGGCAAAGACCTGAATAGATACTTCAGGAAATATACAAATGGCCAATAAGCATGTAAGAACGTGCTCAACATCATTAGTTTTAAGAAAATGCAAATAAATACCACAATGAGATAGCACTTACATAGTTCTAGAATGGCTAAAATTTAAAAGATTGACATCACTAAAGGATGGGGAGCAACTGGAACTCACATACATTATGGGGGAGCATACATAAAATTGTACAACCACTTTGTCAGTGTCTTATAAGTTTAAACATACTGCTACATTCGCTCTAGATATTTCATAAAAGATAAAAACATATATCCATAAAAAGACTCATATACAGATATTCATTGCAGCTTTTATTCATAATAGTCAAAACTATTAAACAACCTAAGTGTTCACTGATAGAATAATGAATAAATTATGACATATTCAATGAAATGAAATGCTATTCAGCACTAAAGAGAAATAAACTACTGACTCATACAACAACATGGTAGAAAACACATTATGTTGAGCAAAAGAAGACAGGCACCAATGAGTGCATATTGTACGATTCCATTTACATGGAGTCCAAGAGAACATGTTGATGTTTCTAAAATCTCATATGAACTGGTAGTGACAGGAGTCAGAAAGTAGTTAGGAAGGTGGCGGAACTGATTGGGAAGGGTCACAGGGAAAGTTGGGGGGAAATGGAAATGTTCTCTTTCTTATTTTGAACAGTGCACACACCAAGATGAATGTTTAAAACTGTCAAACTCTTCTAGCTGACCTCTTAAAATCTATGTATTTTATTGTATGTTAATTATGTCTCAATAAAGTATTTGTAAAAGAAGCCTGCTGGGTTAACTACCAGGATTATGGCTTTGCCCCCCGGAGGCCAGTTTCTTCCCATTTGACAGAAACCTGAGATCTGAGCTCCCCAAATAGCCTAGTCTACGGGGTGAAGGCAATGAAGTTTCAGCAAAGCAACTTTAACCAAAAGGCCTTTCTGCATAGTGATGCCCCTGCCCCAAAGGCAAACTGACCTCTTATTTATTCTGTTCATCTGTTAAAACTCAGAGGAGGAATACCAGAGGCGCTTGCCCATCATTCCCCCGTCATCCAGAAAGGAATAACGTACCATTCTCTGCACAGTGCACTGGCTAACAGGCCCAGGTCACCTGCCGTGCTGGGCAGGGAGGTTCTCATTGTTGGCATAGATGTCAACTCTGATGACAGCCTTGCTCCTCATTTTAGGAGTCACTGCACCTCACACAGAGATCAACTTTAAAACTTTAAGCAGAAATGATAAAAAGGGGGTTTCAGACCATACCTATATGTTTGTAGATCCAGAATGCCTGCATTTCCTGGAGAAGCATACTCTGATGGTACCCAAACAACCCCTGAGGGCCAGGGAGTTCTCATCCCAGGAAGACCAGTATGTCCGGGACTTAGAAACCAGACACATGAGGGACAGTCACAAGAATCAGGTGCCTTTCCCAGGAGGGAGTGTGGGGAGACACCACAGAATTCAAATACTTGAAGGGCTACCTAAAGGAAGAAGAAACAGGCTTTATACTCCAAACTGTTAAACTTCAACCAATGTATAGAAGTCACAAGAAATTAGATGTTATTGCAACCTGAAAAGGACCTTTGTAACAGCGACGCTGCTTGGCATTTCATTCACATATCAATTAATTGAGACAATAATTTTTGAATATCCACAATGTTGGGCGTACACCAGGATGGATCAGTTGCAGACTTGGCCCTGGAAATGAGAGACAAGACATGGCTGTAAGCAACTCAGAACAAGGCAACAAGTGCAGGTGAGAGGGCCACATTAAGAGAAGGAAAAATTGCTTCTAACCCAGCTGGGTCCTCCATGATACTCAACAGTCATTTTGCTCCTTCACACTTATTCTTTCATCCATTCAATAAATATTGATTGAGTCCTACTGTGTGTCAAGTACTGTTCCAAATGCCATGGATATAGACTGAATAAGAGACAACCCCTTGTCTGCATGGAGTTTGTGTCTTACTGAGGAAAGACAGGCAAAATGCAAACAGATATGGTAGCTTGGCAGTTGGTGACTGGCATTACAGAGAAATTGGGTTGCTCTGGGCCTTTATCACTCTCTTCAAGCAAACAGCCTCTCTTCTCTTGCTTTTGACTGCAATGACCTCCCACATCATTGAGAAAATTGTGGCCTTTATCCCCTCTCTCCTGCACATCCTAACCTCCATCCCCTCTGCCCATTCTTACCCAATTACTTTCTGATTCTTCCTTCAGGACTGACCTCTCCAATTATGCTCTCCCCACACCTCAGGGGCCTTGCTACATCAGCTCTGCCAGCCCATATGCTCCCCACCTTATCTCTCCTCACTGATTAGCTTGTCCTCATCTCACAGACTTGTGCTTTATCATAGACCTAAAGCAACTTTCCTTTATTACCCCAAGATAACAAATAGGCGTTAGTCAAGAGTTAGTTTGCTGCTGTCAGCAGCTTCCTGAGCACAGTGCCAAAGAGGAGTTCCCAGCATCTCATGTGGCCTCACAGAAAGGATATATGATGGATTATTGTGTGTGCCCGTCGTCCAGAAAGCACCCATGTTATGGGGTTCTTGGTGAGCACCTGCAAGTCCCGTCCCATCCTGACTCTCTCTCAGCCTTTGTTGTCAGACTGCTTAAAAGCTCACACTGTACTCCTTGTCTCCACTGCCTCACTTCTCCTTTACTACCTCACCTGCCCCATCATGCTTCTATCCACTGACCTGCTCCTGCAAAGATCACACAGTGATCACATAATTGCCAGCACAATAGCTTTCCCCTTCACTGTGTTCAGTGTCTCGGTTGGTGTTTCCCAAGGTTATGTCCTGAGTCCTCTGCTTAACATTCTGTCACTCCGTGGACAATCTCACCATCCCATAGATGCAAGTATAATTTGTACCCTGGTAGCTTCTCCATTTAGTCTTCTGCCCAGTTACCATGTATTAGAAATGAGGGTATGGGTATGATTATGAATGGGTGACACAAGGGAGTCTTGTGGTGATGGCATTGAGCATATTGATTGTGATGGTGGTTACTCAAGGCTACACATGTGATAAAATTGCAAAGAACTACAGACACAAACACACACACATGTAACATGTAGTTTACATGTTAGTGCATGTAAACTAGTGAAATCTGAATTAGCTCTATGGGCTGTACCAATTTCAATTTCTTGGTTTTGCTGTTGTAATATGTTTAAATATCCTATACAATTATAGTTTTATTAAGGGAAGTTGGGGGGAGGGTTGTGAAACTTCCCTGAACCTTTTTTTTTTTTTGCAACCTCCTGGGAATCTATAATTATTTCAAACTTAAAATTTAAAAATTAAATAGGTAAATGATTACTTTAAAAATAGTAAAAAATACAACAAGATAAAACTACAATGGCTCTCCATTTTTTACAAAACAAAATACAGACTCCTTTGCTTCATGTCCAAAGCTCTTAACAATGAGCCTCATAATCCATTGCTCTTCCTTCAGACCCTTGATCATTCATTCCATAACCATTGGGTATTAAGAACCCGCGATGGGTTGGACACTGAAAATACAGTGTGAACAAGATGAATAAGGCCTCCGCCCTCAGAAACTTATCATCTTTGGGGGAAACAACCAAGTAGGCAAACAATTCCAATGAAGTGGGCCACGTGCCACAACCGGGAAGTACAGAGCTGTCTAATCACTCTTCTCATCATTCCTCTTCACTCAGCGCCAGCTCCTCTGCCCCAAATGCGCTTCCCTGACCAGACCATCAAATTGTCCATGAAATCGACCCCTTCTTTCATTCAACAAACATTTTACAGAGAGCCAGCCCTGTGCCAGATCGTGTTCCAGTCCCTGGGGCTGTGCTGTGGACAACACAGCAAATAAAATTGAGCCACTGGAGTGGGAAGGGAAGGAAAAGTGTGCTGGAGAACAGAGAGCAGTTCTCAAGGTAATAAGAGTTGCCTTGACCAGACTTTGTTCTCCACCTAAAGCCATGGGTTAGCTCTAAAATCCTTCAGACCATTATTTCAGGCTTTTTAATCAGTATAAGATTTTACAAGGTCATCACAATTTATGGGTTCCCTGAAGACTGATTCCAGAGAAGCATGGACCATTCATTATATTCCATCAGATTCCAGACCGAAACCTGAATAGAGTTGAAGAGGGTACATAAAGATGTAACCTAAAAAGTGTGAACCCATGGGCTGGGAAGGCCTTGAGGGCAAGACAGGGAAGTGGGCACAAGCCAGCTCAGTCGCAGTCTGGGGATTTGTTTTTCCACTTGCATGCTCTTCCAACAGCGCAAATGTGTTTTCTTCTCTTAGTCTCCAGTTTGCCACGCTTCCCAGCTCATTCCACTGGATTGGATTACCCGCTGGGTTGGGTTGTTTTTCTCTGAATGCTTCCAGCTGTTTCACTTCTGCTTATGTGCACTTTCTGCTTATGTGCACTTTCTCAGTCGTGGGGTTCTTCTCTCCCATGATGCTGCTCCCAGCACCAGTTGTGAATACAACTCTAATTTTGCTTCCTCCCTGTCCTCCCCTGCCTACCATTTTCCATTATTACCCAGTTCTACTTATTTTTCACTAGCCTGAGCAGGAGGAAAGGAACTAGAATTCAATATTTATTCAGCACTTATTACTGTGCTAAACAATTTATGCACATAATATTACTTGATCCTCACAGCAGGTCTATAAAATAGGTATTATTTGTGTTCCCACTTACTAGATGAGGGAACTGATGTGCAGGGAATTTCCACCACTCGCCTGTGGTTGTGAAGCTCAAAGCCAGGAGTTCGCCCAGATCACTGTGACCCCAGAGGTCATGTGAAGCACCAAGTAGCTTAATAACTGCAGTGTTTTTCTTTCTTTTCTTAAACTCATATGCATGGTTTCATGTCAGAAGCATTCATTTACAGCTTGCTTCTTTTAATCAGTATTATATATTAGAGACTTACCATTTTGATAAATTTTACATACTTAACTTATTTTAATAACAGTATTTCATTTTATGGATATCTTACACTGATGTTTTATTATTGTAATATGCAGTACTTAACTCTATTGCATGTGAGATTTTATTTAGGGTATATACCTAGAAGGGTATGGGTGGGGTTCCAATCTTTAACTCTATTTGAATTGCCTACTATCTTGCCCCAATGTGGTGGTTTCAGTTTATACTCCCACCAGCACCCTACATTCTCACCATCACCTAGCATTTATCAAATTCAGAAGCAAATATGGCAAAATCCAGATGGCAGGTATGCGGATGTGCTATGTAATTTTTTATACTTCTCCATACATTTGAAATATTCCATAATTAAAAGTAAATTGTAATTATGGTTGCCTACTTTTATTGTTATCTTGGGTAAAGACTTAGAATTCTTACTAATGGCATCTGCACATGTAACTGAGCTATCATCCAAAAGACCCTAACATTTCTCAACACCTAAACTATGTCACGAGCTATGCTTGCTTCCAGAAATCGAAAAGGATTCCCAAGTGCAAAGGCTGAGGTTCTGAGTACAAACGAAGATGGTGATGGGGCTTCATGTACAAAACAGACGGTGCACAGAGGGTCAAGTGCAAAAGAAGAATGACTATGAATGCCTAAAAGACTTTAATCACTCCATGCCACAGCCTGTAAACGCAGGAGGCTCCTCTCCAGTTGGGGAGAAGGTACCTTCAGAGCATGAGCTCATCTTTCTCTATTCCTTGTTCAAGTAACAAAATTTCTATTGTGCTTTCCAAAATTTAGTTGTTCTATTGGTGCAAATAGCACTGGGCAGAGCAACGTTGGTTTGGGTCCCTAAACCAAAAGGGTTAGTAACAATAACACAAAACTTCAATGAGGAAGATATGTGAATGCCAGTGTGACATTTTATATATATATATTAGAGGCCCGGTGCACAAAAATTTGTGCACTCGGGGTGGGGGGGGGGGGTCTCTCAGCCCAGCCTGTGCCCTCTCGCAGTCTGGGACCCCTCGGGAGATAACAACCTGCTGGCTTAGGCCTGTTCCCGGGTGGCAGAGGGCAGGCCCAATCCCTAGGTGCAGCCCCTGGTAGGGCTCAGAGCAGGGCTGATTGGGGAGTTGGGGTGCCTTCCCCTGTCATGCACAGAGCATGGCAGATTGGGAGTTTGCGATGCAACCCTCAGTCATGCTCAGGGTAGGGCCGATTGGGGGGCTGGGGCACCGCCCCGTCACACTCAAGGCAGGGTCGATGGGGAGGTTGCGGCGCCACCCCCTGTCACGCACAGAGCAGGGCCCATCAGGGGGGTTGGGGCTCTGTACCCTATCATGCACAGAGCAGGGCCAATCAGGGGGTTGGGGTGCTGCCCCCTGTCATGCACAGAGCAGGGCCCATCAGGGGATTTGGGGCTCCATACCCTGTCACGCACAAAGCAGGGTCAATCAAGGGGTTGGGGAGCTCCCCCCTGTCATGCACAGAGCAGGGCCAATCAGGGAGTTGAGGAGCTCCCCCCTGTCACTCACAGAGTAGGGCCGGTAGGGGAGTTGGGGCACCGCCCCCTGTCACACACAGAGCAGGGCGGATCAGGGGGTTGGGGCGCCGCCCTCTATCACCCACAGAACAGGGCCGATCAGGGGGTTGGGGCACCACCACTGTCACACTCAGGGCAGGGCCAATGGGGAGGTTATGGCTCTACCCCATCACACACAGAGCAGGGCCCGTGGGGGATGGGGGGTTGGGGCGCCGCACCCTGTCACACACAGAGCAGGGCTGATCAGGGGGTTGGGGCATCTTCCCCTGTCACGAACTGAGCAGGGCGGATAGGGAGGTTGTGGCCCCGCCCCCTGTCACACACAGAGCCCCAGGGCGATCAGGGGGTTTGGGCGCTGCCCCCTGTCACACTGATCCCAGTGCTGGGAGGCCTCTCGACTCCGCTGATCCCGGTGCTGGGAGGCATATTACCCTTTTACTATATAGGATAGAGGCCTGGTGCATGGGTGGGGCTGGCTGGTTTGCCCTGAAGGGTGTCCTGGATCAGGGTGGGGGTCCCCACTGGGGTGCCTGGCCAGCCTGGGTGAGGGGATGATGGCTGTTTGCAGCTGGCCACACACCCTTCAGGGTGGGGGTCCCCACTGGGGTGCCTGGCCAGTCTGGGTGAGGGGCTGAGGGCTGTTTTCAGGCCGACTGAAGCTCCCAACTGCTCCTTTTTTTCTTTTTTTCTTTTTTTTATTCTGGGCCCGCTTTAGCTCTGGCTCCAGCTCTGAGGCTTCTGCTGCTGAAAGAAGGTATCTGGTTTGTTTTGGTTCTATAATCAAAACACTGTATAACTCCAGCTCTAAGATCCCGGCCTCGCTGAAAGCAGGTTTCTGGGGTTTTGTTTAGCTCCTATATTCATTACAATGTTTCTTAAACTGCAGGCTCAGAGGCCGGCAAAGCAGGTGGGGAGCGTTGGTTTCCTCCGTCACTGAAGCAAGCAAAGCTGATGTTAGTTTCAAGCTGCCTGGCTGCCGGCCGCCATCTTGGCTGGCAGTTAATTTGCATATCTCGCTGATTAGCCAATGGGAAGGGTAGCAGTCGTACGCCAATTACCATGTTTCTCTTTTATTAGATAGGATATATATAGTCTTATATGATCTTCTACTCTGATTTGGGCACAGATCTCCTAAAACCCTAAGTGATGAGAAAAGTCAATGTGTCTTTGTTGTGTTAATGAAGTGGCTTTTGGACTGCACCTAAGGATGGGAACTGGCTGCCAGGAGAACCAATCATGTGATTAGAGGTTTGGAATTTTCAGTCCTACCCCCAGACCTCTTGGACGGGGAGAGGAGCTGGAGGTTGAATCAATTGCCAATGTCCAATGATTTAATCAATCATGACTCTGTAATGAAGTCGCCATGAAAACTCAAAAGGACAGGGTCCAGACAGCTTCCAGGTTGGTGAGTTCATAGAGGTGCTGGGAGAGGCACGGACGCTCCACACCCTTCCCCACACTTTGTCCTATGCTTCTCTACCATCTGGCTGCTCCTGAGTCACAGCCTTTTTAGAAAAAGCTGGTAATTAATACTAAAATGTTTCTCAGAGTTATTTGAGCCACTATCTAGCAAATGAATCGAACCTGAGGAGGGAGTTATGGGAGCCTCTGGCTTATAGCCAGTCAGTCAGAAGCACAGGTAACAACATGGACTCTCAACTAGGGTCTGAAGTGAGATTTAGGGGTGGGGTGGTCTTGTAGGAATGATCCCTTAACCTGTGGATTCTGTTGCTATCCCTGAGGAGATAGTGTCAGAATTGAATTAAAGTCTTGGGCATCAGCAGGGTGTCTGGGAATTGCTTATTGGTGTAGGGAACCCTCACATACACAAATTTGAAATTTGGGTCCCAGAATACTCCTATGAAGCCAGGCATTCGGATTAAAAATAACCTCAACAGAAAGTGACCATACCAACAAAATTAAGCTTAATGGAGATTGATTAAAGGTTAAAAATGGAAGTTTGCCTTCACTAGCGTAGTATGCTTTGAGAGATCTTAGCAACAGCTTCAATGTAAAGCAGTGGGGGAGTGAGTTAAGGATGAGTTTGGATGACCAGAATCTCAATGAGAGCCATCAGTGGGCTATCTCTTCATACTACAGAGGTGAACGGCATCTGTACCAGCCACGGTTTTTTGGTTGCAAACAACAGAAACTGACTTCAGCTAACTTACACACAAAAAAGGTATTTATTGGAAAATTATCTCTGCTCAGAAACTTGGCAGGAAGCCCACATAGCAGGGTCAGGAATGGACAAGACCTGGAGGACCTAGGAAGCAGGAACCACAGGAGAAGTCTGATAACAGGAATGGCAGGGTTGGAGGCCCAAGACCAGGGCAAGAGAAACTTTATTCCCAGCAGGTTCTGAGCTAGCCAGGCTGAGACCTGAGCTGAAGTTCTCAGTTGCCATCTTGCTCTTCAATGGAACACAGCCAGTTCAAAGGGGAACATATTTAGCAGAGGCACCTCTGGGACATCTGGCTTTCACAGAAGACACTCTGAAAGCTGCTGCCAAGGGCACTCAGTAGAAAGACCTGCCTCTTGTTACCCCACAGAGTAGAATTAGGGACAATAACTAAGTACTGTAGAAGTTTCAAGGAGACAGAGTTGAAATCAACATAACCAGGGACTTTCTAATAAATAGTTATTCAACAAGGGATTTAACAAACTTTCATGGTGGTGAGCTTGCTGACCACAGCAATTGTTCAAAGAAAGGCTGGATTCCCTCTGATAGGATATAAGGGAGGAGGCTCCTGCAGTAATAGGAAATACCAGTGGTCGGCAAACTGCGGCTCGGTAAACCGCGGCTCCGAGCCACATGCGGCTCTTTGGCCCCTTCAGTGTGGCTCTTCCACAAAATACCAGCTCTTCCACAAAATAACGACTTCTGTGCATGGGCCATGAAGTTTCAATCGCACTGTTCATATGCACCCGCACGTGGTATTTTGTGGAAGAGCTACACTGAAGGGGCCAAAGAGCCGCATGTGGCTCGTGAGCCGCGGTTTGCTAACCATGGGATTAGATAATTTATAGGGTCACTCAACTTGATTTGAAATGATCTGCTTAAGTCACTTATTTGAGCTATATACATCGAAACTAAACTTTTGCAATCATAAATTTTAATTACAAATCATTAAAATATTCCTTCTTTTTCTAAAAATGTTTTTTATTGATTTCAGAGAGAGGAAGGGAGAGAGAGAGAGATAGAAACATCAATGATGAGAAAGAATCATCGATCAGCTGCCTCCTGCACTTCTCCACTGGGGATCAACCCTGGGCATGTGCCCTCGCTGGGAATCAAACCGTGACCTTCTGGTTCATAGGTCGGTGCTCAACAATTGAACCACACCAGCCGGGATGGTTTGAAAATTCCTTAGGACAGCACCATGTTGGAGAACACATCTCTCAGTAAGTCCAGTAGAGCCACTGTTTCCTTCATGATTACAGCACATCTGTTTCTTCAGTTGAGTATAAAATGGAGCAGATGGGTCATGTTAAAAAAACAGAAAAACAAAAAACCTTTCAACACAAAAATAACAAAACACGCCTGCTCTGTAAGGTTCATAAAACCTGAGACCAACTGAAAAAAAGGTCATATTCTAATTTCCCATCCATCAGTCTGTAACCACTGAATGTATTGGCAGCTAGATAGCTGTGTGTGTGTGTGTGTGTGTGTGTGTGTGTGTGTGTGTGTGTGTGTGTGTATGTGTACGCATGCACATACATGCTAACACTGGAATCTTTCCCTCTTTCTCTGTCATCTAGCAAATTGCTGAATTTCCATATATTTAATGTTTTGATGAAATCTCATTGTTTTCGGAAATCATTTACTCATTAACTCCATGAGTTGGGTTTTTTAAAAATCCCCAGACAAATCTCCTCTTAGTCTGTGTTTCACAGGTACTCAGCAGCTGTATTTTTTAAGATGACATCCTCAGTGGTCAACTCCTAGGCATTGGGCTGGGGGCCTGAGCTGAGACCCTGGCCACAATGGTGAGCTGGGGAGGGGCCAGATCTCCCTCCCAGGAAGGTCATCTGAAAGGTGAGTTGATCTCAGCACACAAGAGCACCATGAGAAGCAGTTCCCATCATCAGAGCTAAGGGGCACATTGAAAGCCTTGCTGAGGATCTGAAGCAAGGGGCAAGGGGAGCTGAGAACCCCAAGAGCAGACCATGTCAGGGCCTTATTATGGAGGAGGTGACACAGTGGTCTCAAGGCTGATATTCCCGAGGGCTGGTGGCAAAGGTTTTGAGGTAAAAACCACACCAAACAGTGCTCTCTGAATGAACTTGGCCTAGAATAACAAAAATGATGATGATGAAAACAGCATCTTTCTAAGTCAGATGGAAAAGGACATGAGCCATATGATTCTACTCACATGTGGGATATCAAACAAAAGCACAAATAGACAAACAAACAAAACTCATAGACACAGACAACAGAAGTGTGATTACCAGATGGGAAGGGGGATGGGGAGGACCAAGACAGTAAAGGACTCAAATATATGGTGTTGGAAAGAGACTACTAGACTCTGGGTAGTGGGCACACAATAGAGTGTATAGATGGTGTATTATAAAGTTGTACACCTGAAACTTATATGATGTTATTAACTAATGTTATCCCAATAAATTTCATTTTTAAAAACACACAAAACACTATTTTCCTGAGGGTCCGAGCACTAAGTTAGGTGCTTTACAAATATCACCTTTATTCCTCAGAAGAGACCTGGAACCTAATTTTCAGGAAAGAAAACAAGGCCACACCTAAAGACAAAGTGCTTTTAAAAATATATATATTTTTAATTGATGTCAGAGAGGAAGAGAGAGGGAGAGAGAGGAAGAAACATCAATGATAAGAGAGAATTATTGATCAGCTGCCTCCTGCATGGCCCCTCCTGGGAATCAAGCCCAAAACCCTGGCAATGTGCCCTTGACGGGAATCGAACCTGGCACCCCTCAGTTTGCAGGCCAACGCTCTATCCACTGAGCCAGACCGCTAGGGCAGGACAAAGTGCTTTTTAAGATTTGACTGGGTCCAGTTGCATGGCCAAGCTCAGCATCAATGGGGAGAGAAGCACAGTCTGCTCTCAGCCAGAGGCCCTGGGTTGCAGGACAGCGGGTGTGAGTGTACAATCCTATCACAGAGGAATAAAGACTTGGAACCACATTTCTCATCAAAAAATAAAATTAAAAAAAACAGTATTATAGGCACTTTAAAGGCCACATTGAAAAAGCACTGCTGTAACATGAGGTGCTACCTAATACTAAGGCGATGCGGAAGTAATGAGCACAGCCCAAAATAAAAAGACTAGTATTCTCTCTACTTCGTGAGAGGGCACAGTGCAAGTTTATACATAACTAGCATCTTTTTTAAAAATTGGTTTTGTTAATAAAAGTCATTTTCTTTCACTACAGAGAAGAGAATATTGAAACATGTGAATCCTGATACATCACCTATGGCTTTCCCTTTGGTTGCCCTCACCAACCAAACATCTTGCCTTAACCCCCCTTCCCAATATACTCAACTGTACCAAGAAGATGCAATCTTTTTTAAAATAGCGATTGAGCATATTTCAAAATAGCTGTGTGGATCAAATGAGGTGATACATGTCCAGCCCTTATTAAGGGGCCAGGCCCAGCTTACAGGCTCAATACCTAAGAATGGAGAGCTGCTGTTATAATTTTCTACTCTTCTCCCAGCCATAACAGCAGCAGCCCATGGTTCTAATTACTAAACACTTGCTGAATCGACCTTATCGTTAACGGAGTGTTCCGCTTTAGCTCTCTGCCCAAGAAGGTGCTAGAGGCCCATGGTTAGTCCACCTGGTTGGGGGTCAGAGGCAATTCAAGAAGGAGGATGTTGTAGCCATTAAAACTCTTGGTGACAAAGTCCACCACAAACGCTTAAGGCAGTGGTTCTCAACCTTCCTAATACCACGACCCTTTAATACAGTTCCTCATGTTGTGGTGACCCCCAACCATAAAATTATTTTCTTTGCTACTTCATAACTGTAATTTTGCTACTGTTATGAATCATAATGTAAATATCTAATATGCAGGATGTATTTTCATTGTTACAAATTGAACATAATTAAAGCATAGTGATAAATCACAAAACAATATGTAATTATATATATGTGTTTTCCAATGGTTTTAGGCGACCCCTGTGAAAGGGTCATTTGACCCCCAAAGGGGTCGCAACCCACAGGTTGAGATCTGCTGGCTTAAGGAATTATCCACTTTTGCTTTCTCTTTGCCTTTGCTTGACGCTACCAACAGAAACAAGGAAAAGTTAACTTCATCTTACTCGTTTGACATACGTTACTAAATGCTACTAGTTACCAAGCCAGAAAAAACACTGAAGAGAGAGACCATTATGATGACGATGAACAAAACCCAATCTTGGCCCAGTGTTGTTCACAGGCTAGTGGGGAAGATCAACACTCAACAGTCAGACCTTAAGCAGCCTCACCAGAAGTGAGAAGAGCTGCTCTGTGGGCCTGGGTGACGTATGCTTTGACTGAATTAGTTTTTCAAATAACAGAAATTGAAAACATCGTTCAGTGTCAGCATATGATTATGTATCTTCCTGGAAGCAAATCTTCGTTGAATAACTGGTGTCTTGGGAGCCTCTATATGTTTTGGTCTTGCTCTGGTGACCACTTGGGGAGACTTGGTAAATATTTGCTGCTGAGATGAAGGAGCCTGAAAGGTGCTTCACTCTGCCCTCCCCTTCCCACCTTCCCCATCTTCGGTCCAGGCTGTCCCTGAATCCTGCTCCTTTCTGGTCTCTCTGCTATGGGTACCTTCTGCCCACTTTCCCGTTTCCCCTCTGCAGAGAGAGAGGTGCTGCAGAATGCAGCTCCGGACAGGGCAGCCTCCAAGCCAACATGAGCTGGCTGCCCTTTTCCAGAGCCCACAACATCTTGAAGATATTTGTAATTTTACACCAACTGGAGGATATAATTCATTGCTTTCTGAATTAAAGTCTGCCCGCTGCCAGAGGATTCCAGAGATCATTTGTATGATCATTAAAAAGTAAAAACAAAACGAAATGGTTCTACTCTCACCCTGCCCTCCCTCACACACAAATGTACCCGCAATCACCATTGGTTCTTGCCCTTAGAATAACGTATACCCCTTTGCTGCTTGCCCCTGCTTCCCACTCCTGAGTCTCTAAAAAGAAAAGGTTCCACTCATATTGAGATATGCAGACTTTGTGAATGCAAATCAGACCCAGGCAAACTGCAAGATTAAGAGTGAGTTACTGTCAGCTCTAAGGGGCTTGAGGGAGAGAGGGAATCCCAGCCAAGGAGAGGGATGCAGGCTCGCTCTCCTAGGCAGTTAATCATCTGTAAATGCAAAGGATGGCACGAAGAGTCTCTGCAGCTTGCTAAGTCTCTGCTTTCCAGCTGGGGCCATGGGGTCAGAGCAGTTTGATAAGCCCCGCCCCCCTCTCCTGGACCATGGGGGACAGGGGAAAATCAAAGTGCTAACTGACAGGAGAGGCTGGGGGAACTACACTATATTCCCTGTCCATCCAGGGGTAACAGGCACTAGCCCGGGCACAGGTGCTCTGGACTTGACTCTCCCCTTGGTTTCTACATGCAGAAGCCGAGTGAAGGTCAATAGCCAACCGCATGCAACAGGCTGTTCAATAGTAGTAACTGCTGCCGTCTATTGAAGGTTAAATATGTGTGCTGCACCTTGAACCCTATAGATACACAATCTTATTTAACCCCAGCTGCAGCCCTTTGAGGCCAGGTACCATGCTCATCCCATTTTTACAGATGAGGAAATTAAGGCTCAGTGATTTCAGTGATTTGCCCAAGATCTTGCACTTGTTGAGAGATGAACGCAGGATCTGAACTCAGGCCTGTCTGACTTAGAAGCCCCTGTTTGGAATCAGCAGACCACTCTCTCTCCCCAGAAACTGAAGGAAACCTCATGACATGAAGTCTTTTTGAACTGAAAACAAGAAAAATGTTGTATTCCCCTGAACACATGGTAGATTGTCCCCACTTCAGTGGAGATAAATGTAAAAATAACTAAGAGACTATCTGTAGCTCCACTACAGCAGTAGCCAGTTGTGTCCTTTCAACATAGTCTGAGTTTTGTTTCCATATTCCCATTCTCTACATCTTGGCTTCCTATACCTTCCTAATCCTCTGTGTGTGCATTTGCTTTTTTGGTGTGTGTTTTTTATGTGGTGTGAGTTCCTGCCATCCACTGCAAATCTTTTGTAGAATGAGATGGGAAATAAAAATATGGAAAGGACAGTGGACACAGAGATAGGTGGATGATTAGACTGATAGATGGGTGGATGGATGGACATGCACAGTGGATAAGAGATGGACAAATGAACAAACATGTGTACAGACAGATGATAAACAAGAGGATGAATGATTGGATGGACAAACTGATAGGCAGATGGACAAATAGATGGGCGGAGCTGCCATGACCCATATGTATACTGGTTCTGACCGACACCCACACCAGCTACCTAGTGGTCTGAGAATGACAGCGGACCACATGGTAATAGCACCATGAGGGCAGAGAGGCCTGAGAGGTCCTCTGAAGTCATGCTATTTGGCATCTGTTACTAAGGGCTGGATCTTCCATAATTGGTCAGTAAGGAGGGAGTAGGAATGGCTTAATACAAACACAGGACCACTGCTCCAGTCCACCTCCTCTGCCAGGCCTTGTTCTGCTGCCCTGCTTCTTGCCACTACCACCACCCCACATTCTCCATACCCCCAGGGGACCTAACCCTCTCTAATGACCAACATTATCTTTTCCAGCTTTTATCTTTTATGCATGGATTTTTGTACCCTACATCTCCACCTGCCACCCAAGTCAAAGTATAAGTACCTTGAGGGTAAGAAACATATCTCTTACCTCTGTTTTTATAGTACTTACTTCAGTGCATGTTAATGACAAAATGGAAAGCTATCTCATGGAATGCATCGTAAGTGTGAATTATGGGCTTCTGTAGTTAGGGAAGTTTTTTTTAGCCTATTTAAGCATTGTCACAAAAACCACTGTTCATGGAAATGTCCCAGTGCCACCACAATGTCTATTTATTGAGTGCTTACTAAACACATCCTACATCAGCATCGCCAACCTTTCAGACCTCACAGACCACCAGTGGTCTGCGGACCACCAGTTGGCAACTGCTGTCCTATATAATAAAAGGCTAATATGCAAATTGTCCCCTCGAGAGTTCAACCAACCGGGAGTTCGACTGCTTGCTATGATGTACACTGACCACCAGGGGGTGATGTGGAACAAAGAAAGGCTCCAGCTGGCACCCAGCAGCTGGGGGAAGGAAGGCCCCGGTCAGCAGCCGGAAGGCCCCAATTGGCCCTGATAGCTAGGCCTAGGGACCCTACCTGTGCACAAATTTTGTGCACCGGGCCTCTAGTTATATAAGAACAGCTCATCACTACAGAGTAATCTAAGTACCTTACATCTAATAACTTGATCTTCATCATAATAGGCCATAGCAGTAAGTCCTAGGATTATCCACAGATGAAAAGACTTAACACTGAACAAGGTTAAATAACAAACTCAAGTCCCTGGCTGGTGGTCAGAGCATCGGCCTGTGAACCGAAGGCTTGTGGGTTTGGTTCCCAGTCAAGAACATATGCTTGGGTTGCAGGTTTGATCCCCAGCCCCATTCAGGGTGCATGCAGGAGACAACCAGTTGATGGTCTCTCTCACACTGATGTTTCTCTCTCTCTCCCCCTCCTCTCTTCCTTTCACTCTCTCTAAAAATCAATGGGGAAAAAATAATAATAAACTCAAGGTCACACATGAGTAAGAGGCAGCCCTGGAATTCCAATCTCAGTCCAACTCTAAGCCAGTGGCCTTAACCTCCAAGCCATGGGATCACTTTAGGTGGGACAAGTGGAGTGAGTCCTCCTGACCTTGTGGAAAGTCATGAAAGAGCTTTAGTGGGTGCCTCCAGACCAGTCTGGCACACAGCACCTCTCTCTGATCAGAGAAGGACTGCTGGAGTCCAACCCAGAAACTCAAGCTGGCAATGGCTCATGGGGGCACCGCCTGACCAATTAATGACCTGCCACTCCTGCTTAACTCCCGAAGCCACAGTAAGAAGGGCATCTGACTGGGAAGTCAAGTCTAGGCTCATGGCATCTGTTCAATGCTTTTTGTGACTTTGCCCAAGTCATTAAATTCTGCAAGGAATAGTACCATCAGCCAGGCTGTCATGAAAATCAAATGAATGACCAAGAGTGGACCTCGCTTTACAAGGAAGAGACCAAAACTGCCTTGTAAAGTGAACTCTGACAAAGCCACTGGCAGCATTTCTGCATCAAGGCCCCTCGAAAAAACATGACCTAATTGGATGATTCAAATGGGCTTCCCAAATGCATTGCAGATCATTGTTAGGAAATACCAAGTGGTGCCTGAGAGTTCAAGCAGCCCCTAAGGTTACTCTCAAGGCTGGTGAGTAAACCATGGTTATATCACTTTGGGCTCCTGGCCACCTGGCTGCAACACTAGAAATGCTTCAGGCTTGCTCCATTCTGACTTGGTTTGACCACAATCATATTAAATATTAAATCATCTAGTGGCACTGGCACAGAAAAACACTATGTCAGGCGTTAGCTATTCTGCCTTTTATTACTATCCATAACAATTGCCTAACCATTTAGGAAGTTCCAACTTCAAGCCCCAAGGCTTAAAAGAAGTTATATCTATCCTAAAGGAACTTTGTCCCACTTTCGCTGAAAATAAAAATTCATCCCCCAGACACCGACACCGGGCTTCTTCACGCTCTTGGCAGGCTAAAGGCTCCTGGACAAACGCAGGCCTTCTGCTCAGAAGGAGGCCGCTGCTCGTCAGGGCTGGGCCTTCAGCACAATTGTGATTCCTGCCTCCTCTCTCCAGGACCTCCGTCTCCACACTCTCTTGCATCTGACAGAACAGCCTCTATGTAACCAGAACTACTTTTCAAACTATGGGCCATCCCTTTAACCTGGGAATTCCCTCAACCTTACCATAGAGGCACTAGTTGACCTTGTGACCTGCCCGGCACGCAAAGAGAAGTGTGCAGTATCACTTGTGCAGTGGTCTTGCCAGGAGGTTTCACTATTGGATCCCAAGGAAGCAATCAAATTTAGAACATGGGACATTCTAAGAGACAACTGGCTTGGATTCTGCAAAAGTGTCAGTGTCATTTAAGAAAGAGGTGGGAGGCTATTTTAGATTAAAGGAGAGAAAGACACCAATGCAGTATATGGATGAATCTTGATTGGATTTTGGTTCCTCCAAAATAGCTCTTAAATTCTTGAGGAAAATTGGAAAAGTTTGAATATAAACCGTATAACGGATGTTATTATTGGATGAAGGTTAGTTTTCCTGAGTGGTGTAATGCAGTTATGTTGGAGAAAGTCTTTACTCTTAAAAGATTCATTTGGGGGTGAAGAGGTATGGCGTTTGCGTTTCAAACATACGTAGTCTTTTGCCAAGATGGCACTCCACCCAGCAGAGCCGCATTCAGACATGTCCAAAAGATGTTTGATCCCTAAAATAGTGAGAGAAAAGCCCTGAAAGAGATGTTCTGAACAAGTTCAAATTTTTCCCAAATGTCGTGAAGAGTCTGGAATCCATGTGGTAGTAAAATGCTGGGAAGAACATTCTGCATTAAAAGAATGTCTAACCACTTACTGTAATGGCCCTGCCTTTATTAGAATGCAACCTGGAGTACCTGAAGGAAAGGGAAGAGTTCAGAAAAACTGGACTTCCTACCAAGGAAAGGCCACAGGAGCTTCCAACAAGCATGTAGGCAAACACTCTAAGGATACTCAGTAACTCTCCATGGAAATCACAGTCCCTAAAATAATGGACTCATGGAAGTGTGTCTGCTTTGTCCTAAATTATGGCAATATTCACTTTATCTTAAATAAAGTTGTTGTTTTTTATTTGTTTGTTTGTTTTTAATCCTCCCCCAAGGATATTTTTTCCATTGCTCCCCAGAGAGACAGTGGAAGGGGGGTGGGGGGGAGAAGGAGAGAGAAAGAGAGAGAAACAGTGATATGAGAGAGACACAGCAAATGGTTGCCTCTTGAGCCCCAACCAGGATCTGGGATCAAACCTGCAACCGAGGCACGATCCCTTAAGCCGGGAATCAAAACCAAGACCCTTTGGTCTGTGGGCTGACACTCTAGCCACTGAAGCAAACTGGCCAGGGTTGAAATAAAGTTTTCTTAATTAAAAAAATACATACAGTCCTTCGCATTATTCACCGATGCCATATTTGCAAACTTGCCTACTTACTAAAATTTATTTGTAACTGCAAAATTGGTACTTGTGGTGCGAAAACCTTGAGCCTCTACACATTTCTAGCTGAGGTCTAGCTGAGGTCTAGCAGCTGCCTTCTTAGTCACTCATTTTATACCATAAACGTGTCCCTTCACAGTCTAGTGCAGGTGTGGGCAAACTTTTTGACTCGAGGGCCACAATGGGTTCTTAAACTGGACCGGAGGGCCGGAACAAAAGCATGGGTGGAGTGTTTGTGTGAACTAATATAAATTCAAAGTAAACATCATTATATAAAAGGGTACGGTCTTTTTTTGTTTGTTTGTTTTATTCATTTCAAACGGGCGGGATCCGGCCCGCGGGCCATAGTTTGCCCACGGCTGGTCTAGTGCCACTTTTTTCACATTTTGGTCTCTTTGCTGGAGATTTTGCTGTTTAAAAGGCCGAATGTACAGTGTTAAAATGCTCTCTAGTTTCCAAATCATAAGACTGTGATGTGCCTCGCAGAGAAAATCATGTTAGATGAGCTCCGTTCAGGCATGAGTAATACTGCTGTTGGCTATGAGTTCAATGTTAATGAATCAACAACATACACTGAATAAAATGTCTTTTAAAGGAAACACACATAAAACAAGGTTAATGAAAACCTGACCAGAGGCTCACAGGAACCTAACCCTGTATTTCTCCTAAGCACAATGATTCAATATTTGCTGCTATTTTATAGAATATAACTATGTGAATTATGCAAGTCAATTGCGTGTACACATATACACATATATACATATACACATATACATATATATGTGTGTTATTTACACACAGAACTGCACAGATGTGGCAAAATGATAACTAGATGAAGAATACAGGAATAGTTGTTGTTCTAGTCTTTTATTTTTCTGTGGATTTAACTTTTTCAAAATAAAGTGTTGGAAGAAAACACATACACACACACACACAAACTGTGGCTTGTGACCTGTCAATGGTCATAAAATTAATTTAGACAGTGCAACGAAAAAGAATGGAATGGAGTTGAGTCGAGTAGCATAGAAAATATCAGTGTCTTGGATTTGTATTTTGTGAAATGTGTTTCCAGATAGGGTGTGGATGTGTGTTTTCTGGGTTGTAAAGTAAAAATTTTTTCTTCATATGAGTTAGGTTCCAAAAATCTTTGCAAGTCAGGGGCCTATAGGATCGAAGCACCCTCCTGTCACCCCTCCTTCACCTCCTCTTTTCTGTGCCAGGGTCCAGCCCTGTCACCAGAGGGGGTCCTTCTCCTCCCCAGGCTGGCCCACCACAGGCTGTAGCTCCTCCCCTTCTGCTGTCACCCATCCATTCTCCTCAGCTTCCCCATCGCTCCATCCCTTCCCACATGCTCCTTCCAGGCCTTCTGGAATCCTATTAGAATCTCCCCAATAGAGTCCCCTTGGCTCTGATATGTTTTGCTCTAGGCCGCTGCGAAGGGATAACTAGTCCATCAACAAGCCCTTAAACTTGTCTCTGATCCATGCACCATGGAGGCAGTTGTGGGGGTGGGGGGGAGCAGGGGTCTATGAGAGCAGAAGGGAAACACTGGGGGGAGGGGAGAGCAGCGAAAGCTTCCATGACGAGGTGCTCCCTCGGAGATTACAAGTTCAAGTTTCTTTTACTAGTTACTAGCAGAGTTCTGTATAGGAAATAGAAATGTTTCATCATGTTCGAGAAAATAGACAGGAGTAGGCAAAGCAAAGTTACAAGGACAGGAGCGTTCAAGGGAGCAGGACCGGCTAGAACTATGGCAGGTTGGAAGGCAGCCGCAGCCGGAAGGGAGTTTGGAAGAGTAGGACAATCCAAGAATCAGTATTGTGAGTGGGATGCCCTTCCTGATGTCACTGAGAGCAACCCAAACGGATACTGTGGCTTCCTAATTGTTACGGAAACCAGGAGAGTAGGATAGAAACCACACACTGAGTTGCTTCTGCACCCTACAAGATGCCCCCAGCTCTGAGGACATGGAAGATGCGAATCAAGGAAATATTTACTTTCTCATTTTGGCTTAAGCTGGTCCTAGTCAGCTTCCCTGTTTAGTGTGCTCTCTTGAGATAGGTGTTTTCATTAATATTAGTCCCAAAAAATAGAAGAAAAAATAAATGAGTCTGCAACTAGAAAGAAAACGGGACACGAAGGACACACCCAGGAAGACCAGTCTCTCCTCCCCACCACCCAGCACAGTTCTGTCCACAGTCCTCCATCCTTTAGCAGGGGCCCAGGATGCTCTTCTAGCCTAAATGACTCAGGTCAGGAGACCCGTGGAAAGGAGGGAGGTGAGGTCCTCCCTGTGGGAAGAAGTGAGGATTCCAGGAGATGGGTGGGGCCTCTCAGGGAATCAGCTTAGAGAAAGAGAACAGAGGGCAGGGCAGGACCTGGCTGGTCTTTAGAATGAACTGATGCCTCCTGTGCTGCCCCTCATGTAAATGGACTTCACAGTCCTGGGGGTGACTGGAAACAAGCCACTCATAAGATACCCCAATCTTGCCCAGGCAGATTGCACATTCCCCATAAGGCCTTATTCTATTTGCAATGAATGGCTCAGCATCCTAGAACATTCCTCTGTCTTGCCCAGCACAGTTTTTTTTTTATAACTAAACCCAGGAAAACAGCATTTGGCTGCTCCCAGGCAAGAGAGAAACAAATGAGACCCTCCAAACTGAGCTTCCCTGTAGGGAGCGAATATTTGGAATTTGTGGATTGAAAATAAATGTGGTTTTCTTGAATGAGTTCTGAAAGGCCTAGTGCTATGGTGCATGAGAAACCTATGGATTCCAGGTTAGGAGGCTTCTCTGGCCTCTCAACGAGTGCTCATGTATTTAATATTCACTCTTTGTTTTGTTTTGTTGCTGTTTTTATTGTTGTTGTTGTTTTTGTTTTTGAATGACAAAATGTTGAATGCCTGTGCATGTGCCTCCCCCTCCCCCAGCTCCTGTTACGATCTGAGAGCCTCCCAAACTGGCAGTTCCGGAGAAAACATGGCATTTATCCCCAGCGGGGCTTGAAAACCATGAAGGCCCTGGTTCTCTTGATTTGCATGATTGTAGGTGAGCTCTTCCCACAGCATGCCTCAGGCCTCTCTGCTCACAGAGAAGAGCCCCCTCGTTCTACAGGACTCCTGCGCTCTCCTGTTCTTCTGCAGCCTGGCGCCGGGAGCTGCGCCCCAGGAAAAAGTGGTTAAGCTCGGACACTGCACAGGGAGCCCCCATACACAGTAAGGAGCATCATGGAGGTGGAGGAAGTCTTGCAGCCAATGTCAGCTAGTTGCTTGGCAGTTGGCATGTCGTCGCCTGGACATTGCAGCTCCCTCCTGTCCAACCAAGGCCTCTGCTGGCAGCGTCTGGCCACCACAGTACGCGCAGCCTGGCAGCACCTGACACAAGGGTGGGGGTCCAGGAACAAGCCTAGACAGTGAGGTACTATCGGTCAGGAAATCACATTTTCTCCCTCCCACCCACCCACCCCATCACCCTCTAGGATACGACTCCCAACTGAGGCAGAAGCCCACACTGCCCTCAGCCCCGTCTGGCTGCTGTCCTTGAACTTCCTTAATACACTCATTCTGAACACCTGCTATAATTCTGGGTGCCCTGCTTAGCACTGCACCTGGGAGGAAAGCACTGAGCTCCCTGCTGGTTCTCTTTCAGGCCCATTTGTCAGCGACCCTTTACAATTCCCTAAGTTGAAGCCTCAAACTGGTGTCCTATGAGACAGATCGAGCAATTGCATCTGGCCTGACAGTTTTGGCCAGTATAGTTGCATGGTTGCTGTTATTTTTAAATCTTGAATAATCTTTTGCATCTAAAATTCAGGAGACTCCACCACATTCTGGTTACCTATTGCTGCATAACAAACCACCCAGATTTTGTGGCATAAAACACAACCATCTGCCATGTGTCTGCACGTCAGGGGTTTGGATAAACCACGGCTGGGCAGAGGGATTTGAGGGGGGGGGGCGGTAGGAGGGGAGGGTCTCTGCTCCCTGAACTCTGTGAAGGCTTAAATGGCTGGGTGACACGAAGTGCTGGGAGCATTGCTCAGAGTAACCCTATCACCCATATTCCCAGGGTTAGTCTAGGTGAGCCGCCATTTCTCTAAAAGATCCTTAATTAATATTTAAGAAAAAATCCAAATTTTTACATCTTAAATGGTGAAGGGGTACAGTGATGGCAACCAGAGAGGCTTGTAAATGATTCCGTTGACCACCACCCTCAAAAGGGGCAGCGGTGAAATCCCATCTTTTCAGGCCTTCCTAGTGGCATATTGTGAGGTTTGCTGGAGAGATGACCCCATGTTGACTCTAAACTCCTGGCCCACACATATGAAAAGGAAGATTTGCTGACATTCTGGAGGTATTTCACACCTCTCTGGGCCTGGTTCCCCTGCTCACTTCACCCTGGTTTCTAATTATATTTTATGCAGATTTTCTGGCCTTATGTGACACATGTTAATGACTATTGCAAAAGTGCTGAAAGGAACACTGGTGTTGGCTCAAAATTTTTATTCTCATCCTCAAGAATTAGGCCCCCGGCTATTCCATCAATGCCTGTTGCTTTAATAAATATTTCACATTCCTCTTTTAATGTGTGAGCATCTTGCAAGTTTGTTGTTATACATCACATTTCATCCAGTGAGACCTAGGAATCATAAATTTGGAGTTGGATAATTACCAGTGGACTCACAGACTTTTATTTACTTAAATGCAAAATGCTTTTCATACTTTTCAAACAAATCCCTCATAACATTTATGCTTCCTCTTGATGTGAAATTTCTTTTACTGAATAGAGTAGCCAGTGCTACTGAAAATGTGTGAAGCAGGGCCCACAAAATCCCCTGGTGCCTGCCCTGTCCTGAGGCAACATAAGCTAGCGCTCCCCCTGTGTCTTGAAGAAAAGGGGGAGGGTACTGCTGTCCTACACACTTTGATGTGAGATAGCTGGGTTCAAACCCTGCTGGGGATCCTTGGGAAAGCGTGGGTCTTAGATCCCACAAGAGCAGGACAAGGATAATGATGCCTACATCTCATAAGGCTATTGAGAGAATTGACCATCTCTTGGGCATCCCTCATGGCTTAGTGGTCTAGTGCTCCAGCTGTGAAGTCAGAAAGACCTAGATTCAAATCCTGACACTAGGACTTACTAGTTAGGTGACCTTGGGCAAGTCATGCAAGCTCTCAGCCTCAACTTCATCTCTAAAATGGGACTGCTAACAGAGCTTACTTCATAGGGTCGCTGCAGAAATAGAAATGAGATACAAATATGTGTAAATGCCGATGCAGGGCCAGGCATGTGGGGCCCCTGTATGTGGGAGCTCATCGCCCTTTCACTTAGTTCATGGTCTACTGGACCCCACTATCTGTCTCAACCTTATCTTATGCCTGGCTTTCCAGGACCTGGATTTTCAAGCATTGCATCCATGTGTCAGAACTAGAGTCCCGATAGCCAACTTAGCCACCAGGTTTACTACAGCCCCAAGGGCCTGACCCAGTGGGAAGGCCCCTTCAACACTCACAGTCCAGGGAGGAAGCTGGAGAGAAAGCGCAGTGGCCCTGCCCCATTTTTGCCACCGTCAGTCTTGACAGGTGCGGAAGCCCATGAGGGCCCTTGCCTAGCCCCTGCATCCTCCAGCACAGCCACTCTGTGTCTCTCAGCTCATAGCAAGTGCCTGCTTTGCACCCAGACCTCATGCAAGTGCCTGGACAGCCCAGTACATGGAGTGGCTTCTCCGGGATCACACAGCTGGTTAGAGGCAGTGCGGACGAGAAGCCAGCGCCCGACTCGGCAACCTGGCTTGAAGTATGTGCTACTCTTCTCTAATCCCTAGGATAGAGATGGATGTTGAAGGAGGGGGTGGAGATTATATATAAGTATGTATGTGCATATACACATAGTGTGAAAATACACATATATATATATATATACACCTGTAGGCATATCCTTTTTAAAATATTTTTTATTGATTTCAGAGAGGAAAAAAGAGGGAGAGATAGAAACATCAATGATGAAAGAAAATCATCGATGGATTGCCCCCTGCACGCCCCCCACTGGGGATCAAGCCCGAAACCCAGGCATGTTCCCTGACTGGGAATCGAACTGTGACCTCCTGGTTCATAGGTCGCTGCTAACCACTGAGCTACACAGGCCGGGCCATATCCTTTTTTATGTTACATTCATCAGACATTTCCCTAGTACTAGATCCTAATTGCATCTTAATATCACCATGAGGTTGTTATTATTCTTACTTTACAATTGAAGACACCAAAGTTCAGAGAAGTGAAGTGACTTGCCCAAAGTCACACAGCTGGTAGATAATTGAGCCAGAATTATAATTCAGGCCTGGGTGTACCCAAAACTGGCTTTTCGCCACTCAGAAACTCTCTCAAATCCAGGAATGTAGTCATGCTGGAAAACACAGGCTGCTGCCGGAGAACTTTCTGTTTCAATAGTACTTGGTCATTGTAATGATTCCTGTGAGCTTCCTGCAATCTGGAAAGGAATAGTCAGAGACGGGGTGAATAAAGAAACCCCCATCTTTGGGAGCTTGGAGCAGTCTGGTTTGGGTCAGGTGAGAGGCAGAGAGCAGAGGTGTGTGGATCAGGGTCCAGGGAGTCTGACTAGAGCTCTGAGAGTGAGGCATCATGGGGGCCTCACAAGAGGAGGATCCCAGAGGCCCATGATATGGACCAACTGAGACTCACATGGGCATGTAAGTGGGTGGTGAGAAGCCAGTTTTTGGTACACCCAGGCCTGAATTATAATTCTGGCTCAATTATCTACCAGCTGTGTGACTTTGGGCAAGTCACTTCACTTCTCTGAACTTTGGTGTCTTCAATTGTAAAATAAGAATAATAACAACAACCTCATGGTGATATTCAGATGTAATTAGGATCTAGATGTAATTAGGATCAGCGCTTGGTCTGGTGGTATCTCCTCTCCCTTCATTAACTGGCCAACGAGATCTTATAAATAATAGTTAACTAATAGAAGGAAGTCAAGTCATCAAAAATTACTTGCAAGGTTTTGTTGATATGGAGTGTCAGTAACTGTACTGAGCAAATTTTATAAGCATTTATTTAAGCAAGTGACAGGTCTATGGGTAGTCATCAGTGTCCCCAATTTGTCTCTGAGGAAACAGGCTTAGAGAAGCTAAGAAACTTATTCATAAGTAGCAGAAGGAGTCCACCTTCTCTCCCCTACACCACATAGTATGGGCAAGGTATTCCTCATCTACGTTCCTCTGTTAGTGGTTGACATGTCACCAGTCTGGGTTACATTTCTCCTGGGGAAAAGTTTGCTCTTGCAGTAGGGGAAATGATCCCAATTCCAGTCCTCCTCCTCCTTTCCGTTATAGAGCTCTCTCTTCTGCCTGCGCGTCAGGGGCTGGGTCTGTGGCACTACGCCCTGCTACCTGCCCGCATGCACGCATGCACGCGCTGAGCTTCATCTCCTGTCCAAACACACGAGCCTCTGTCTGGCCCCTCGGTTGATAGATTGGCCTTTCTGCTGGAGTGGTACCAAGAATTCCTCCCTCCCCTTTGCCAGAATGCATGTTTCTAATTATGTGAAACGCTTCGAGAGCAGTTAACTTCTTTCTGAATTGGTTAAATAAAAACGCGCTGTTTGGGAAGGCATCACTCTTGCTGCATGAGCGAGTCCCAGCAGAGTGAGGCGAGGGCAGCCCAGCCAACAGCCCACGCTGGAGCCCCTCCAAGCCCCAGCGGCTTCGCACACTGCCGATTTCCCTTTTTATGCCCAATTTTCTCCCATTTGCGAGACAGGGTGTCTGACGTGGAGAAATAGGTCTCTGTGGTCAGAATGTTTGGTTAAGCGGCCGAAGGCAGAAGCGTGGGTGTGCCCCACACACATGCCTTTGCTTTTTCAAGGCAACCTGGGAGTGGGATTCTGGACTGGAAGTGCAAGGACGTGCAGACCTCAATGTCAGGTCACCTGGTAAAGGGTTTTAAGTGGGGTGACACTCTCCATCCCCCTCAGCCACCCAGAGTCCTGGCCCTTCTTCCCGCTCTGAAGGCTACCTCCTCCAAGCCTTCGGCTGCACGTGCTCAGAAATCCGTCTCCTTCCTCCCTTTCTCTCTGCTGCCTCTCCCCGTCCCACCTCTCCCCACTCAGGTACACACATTGGCGTAGAGATTTCCACAAACACCGAAGCAAGAAGCACGGTGGGTTTGAGGAGCCAGGGAGATGTCTTCCGTCCTCTTGCTGTCCCGCAGACTGACTTCTTCCAGCCAGTGGCCTCGTCAACTCCAGGCCTACTTCAGTTTCATGTAGGCTGAGGGCCAAAGTGTTGGTGCCAAATCCACAGCAGAGTTAATTCTGGATCACACTCCCTCCCATTGATGGTTTCCCGCTGAGCACATCTTTCATACCATGGCTAACAGACTCGAGCTCCATCCCTCACACTCCCTCCCTCATTCAGCCAGTTGCTGCTGAAATGGGGAACACCCACCATGTAAGTGCTCATCCAAGGGGGAGAGGGCAGAGGTGGTGGTTGGGAAAGGCTTCAACCGGCCTCTGATGATTGTACCATGTCTTAAAATATACTTCAGGATTTTGTTTCAAGACTTTACGTTGCCTTTGAGTGGGTGTGTGTGGAGTGAGTAGAATAGCACCCAGGCGGCGGTGTGAGAAAGGCGCTAAGCAAGGATGAAATGCACATGCTGCTCTAGGAACAGTAGAATAGTGTGGAGCTCATCACAGCCAGATTGTAGGATATGAGTGCTGTGCAGGTCAAAGGTGAGGCTACAGAGGAAGGTAGGGGCCCTTCATCAAGGTCCCCGTCTGCAATGGCAAGATCTAACTCAATCTTATAGAATAAAGAAGTCCCTGAGGAATTTTAACCAGGAGAGAGATGCATTTTCCCAAAGATCATTATGGGAGTATATGGAGGCATACACAACTGGCAGCAGAGAAAGTCCTGTAGTGATAGTCCAGGGAAGAGATAAGGATCATCAGAAGCAAGGCAGGAGCAACGTGCATGGAAAAGGGAAGATAAACCAAGAAGAGATATTTAACATGCAGGATGTACAAGGCATTGTGAATGACTGTATCAGAGGTTCAGAGGTGGGCACAGGTGCTTAGCTCAGAAACTGGGTGGTTAATGGCTCCATTAATTTACAGAGATAGGAAATGCCAGAGAAGGAAAGGTTTGGGAGAGCCCATGATGAGTTCCGTTATGAACATGTAGAGTTGGTGCCTGTAGGACATGCAGGTGGAAATGTCTAGTTGGCAATTGGCTTTCTCTGTCTGAAGTTCAGAAGAAGGGTCTGAGGCAAGTGGAGTTCCACGTATTGGGCCCTGGATCTCAAAATTCTAACCTGATGGTTTGTCACCTGCTAACTGAAACTTCAATCTGCCCTAGTTCCCAGTCAGTTGGAATGATTTTGTTAGTGTAGGTTGCTAGATATTAATAAGAGAAGTGAGCAAAAGTAATCAGACATTATTAAGTACTAGAGGCCCAGTGCACAAAAATTTGTGCACTGGGCGGGGGGGGGGGTCCCTCAGCCCAGCTTACCCCCTATCACATAGTGGGAGCCCTCAGGGGATGTCCTACTCCCTGCTCCCTACTCCCCTTGGGGAGCAGGCCTAAGCCGCAGTCTGGCCTCCCTTTGTGGGAGGTGACCGGGCTGATCAGG
Source organism: Myotis myotis (assembly GCF_014108235.1). NCBI lineage: Eukaryota > Metazoa > Chordata > Mammalia > Chiroptera > Vespertilionidae > Myotis > Myotis myotis. The sequence continues at coordinate 14,023,841 of NW_023416314.1, read as the reverse complement.
GGAAGGCACCAGCCCCATCACCCCGCTGCTGCAGCCACTGCCAGTCACCACAGCCACCAAGGTGTTTTCATCAACACGGACTCCAGTCCCTTTACCATGAAAAAATGACAACTTTCTTTAGACATTTTCAAGATGTGTCTTTCATAGGATATGACCTTTCTTTCTTTCTCTCTTTTTTTATCCTCACCTGAGGATATGTTTCCATTGATTTTTAGAGAATGTGGAAGAGAAAGGGAAAGACAGAGAGAAACATCAAAGTGAGAGGAACACTTTGATTGGTTGCCTCTTGTATAAGCCCTGACCTGAGCCCAGGCCAGAGAGGATCCTGCAACCTAGGTACATGCCCTTGGTCAGAATTGAAACCAGACCCTGTGGTAGGCAGGCTGAGGCATTATCCACTGAGCCAAACTGGCTAGGGCAGGATATGACATTTCTTAACCCTCCAGCAGCAGACCTTCCTTTTTTTCTCCAGGAGTGTGGTAAAAAACCCTAGATCACCTATTTGGATTCATATTACCCAAGTTACTAAGACTATTACCAGTGGCATAAAGGGAGCTTAGCCAATGAGCAGTCAGAAAAGGTGTTTCCTCTGTAGTTCACACCAATTGCTGGCTTGGCCCCTGCCTCTGGCTGAGTCATTAGCCCTGGGCAGGGGACCTCCAGCTCCCTCAATCGTCAGCTCAGCCCCTGCTCCCCATGATTGCTGGCTCTGCCCCTGCTCCCCACCATCACC